>NC_057795.1:570503243-570803243 GCF_018294505.1 Triticum aestivum
ACTCTATTGGACGATTCAGCCCAAAGAAAGCCAAAAACAGCTCGTGTCAGACACTCACCCGCTGCGTCTCTTATCGGAGCCAACGCCAACCCTTTTGTCACCACGACCGATGGACTCCCGGCCGTGCCACTAATCCATGTATGTTTTTGTTGTCAGCCCGGAAAGCATAGTTATGGTAAGAAGATCTTCATGATCTTATTCATCACCATAAAGTCGCATGTGCTGATTTTTTTTCCGGGTGCATTTGCTGAATTGTATTTGTTATATTTATTCCAGATTTTACTATGCAGAAGTGCAAACGAACAGACAACAAGTGAGGTATCTATCAAGCATCAGAATATGCAGCATTCTATTTCACTAATCATGCATACCTTCTTAAGCTTTTGTTGTTTGTCGGTCATAACAAGGAAAAGCTCGGTACAAGCATTGCCATGGCACAAGGATGACACCTCGTATTTTAAATCGTCCACTTATTGTTTTAGATAAATAAACATACATATTATGTCATCTCAGTATCATAGATAATTTTCTATCTATTAGTATCCGTGATAAATTTTAAAGCCAGCTGCCATAGTGTTGTCCACAACTATACTCCACCACTATGTCTATTATTATATGATCACATCTATGATTTAGCTTTATAATTTTACATCACGTGCCTATGAAGTCCTGCAGCAACTCGCGGGGTATCATCTAGTTCGAACAGTGACCATGTGCATATATGTAGATATATAGCCATGATCTCTGCCCATTGCTTGCTGGCTAGAAACGTGCGCCTCCAACAAAGCATGTAAAGCAAGCAGATTGATTCCGTATAAAAATAAATAGATTGTCACATTGAATGATTTCTTGGGGAAGAGATAGTACGTATCAAGAGGCTGGCTGACATATTCCTTTATGTGTCAGAAACGCACGCAGGAAACACGGACTAATCATGTCATTCCCTCGCAAAAGAAAAGATTAATCATGTCCTTGGCAGCCTATTGCTTGCCGGCTAGAGACGTTTGTTTAACGAAGCTAGTAAAGCAAGCATATTGATTGACTGGATGATAGTACATACCAATAAGCTTGCTGATTCATTCCTGCACCGGCAAGAGACACACACAAGAAACACAGATTAATCTTATTTATGTGTTCATTAACCCATATACTATTCATGAAGTTACGGTAAAATTGAACGCCAATGATATAGAGAAGATCTTGCTAAGGGCGTTACTTGAAAAACAAACCAAAGGGGAAATACCATTTTCTTACAACTTCAAGCGAGTGTTATACTGTCTTGTACACATTCGGTTCCACTTACTCGATGGTAAGTGTAATTGATGAGGTTTGCGTGCACGGGTTTCACTTTATTCTGCTAGTCATTCGGTTTGACGCAGATATAGTACTTGTCATGGACTCGAAACATAAAGACCTTGAGATGTGGGCGAACCTGAGCAAAATGCTCCAGAGGTAATTTCAATCATTATCGCACTATATTGGCAACTTTCGTTCATTTCCTAATATCAAGTAATTAATAACTCCTTTATTCATTTTTTTTTCGGGCAGGGTTTGGAAAGACTTCACTAAGAAGGCTAGGGGTGAATGGAAAGAGGAGCTGCGATTTCAACGACTCAATGTAAGTAGTACTAGCTAGGTCCGCGCATCTTTTTGATTCTAGTTTTAATACCATTAGCATGCTTGATAATTATTTTGATTGAAATTTATATTCTCGTAAAGTACCCGAGGCAAGGAGACGTGAATAATTTATATGGATACTACGTTTGCGAGTTCATTCGCCAGACGACCTGTGAAACGGGCAGAAGTTTACAACGACTTGAAGTACGTAAACTATGTTCACAATTTTATTTTATTACCATCAATTGTGTTGAGTTTCATTCATATATATTGACCCCCCTTCTTTAAATTAGATCCTATGGAGGCGGGACGAACTTCTACCAAAGGATCGCATACGAGCAATTCAAGAGTAATTGGCGCGATTTTTCCTAGAAGAGGTCATATCTAAAACCGGAGTATACCATCGGGAATTGGTACTGAATGTTGGTAATTAGATATTAGGGATCGTAAGAGATGTTATTTTTGTATATATGCATGAACATGTACTATATGTAGTAGCGTCAAATATATATGACCAAGCACGGAGAAAAAGGTCACTTCTCTATATTCATGACCATGTTGTGTAACGGTTCCTTCATTACTATTCGTAGTTAGCGTCGAGTTGAATGGAAAACATGAAATAAAAATGAAAACGCTGTATATAAAAGAATTGAATGGTAAACACAAAAAGAAAAGGGGGCTACACGCAGGCACCACATCAGTTCTAAACGATGATAGTAGTAATGCGATGATGCAAAACTTATTAAAATTTGCATGTCACATATATCCATGCCACCAACCAAATATATCGTGCAAAATTCCTTGAGTAAAATACATACACATATCCAATGTGCCAAATGTAGGATAAAACCATGCCTAGCCAAAATCAATCTTCATTCTGCATATAAAATAGGTTGAACACAAACAAATTGTTGCATGCTAGGAAAACATATTCCTAAACATCAAACATGAAATCATGGAGGAGTATTTGTATGAACCAAACTTCAAGTTCACCAAGGAGTTTATCGTGGACCGCAAGGAGGATTTTTCTTGTAGCATATTGTAATAGGAATGTGATATAATCCTATGTAAAAGATATGTTAAAATTCTTAATCAGGGGTTTTCTGTTCGGAGAGGTAAATAACAATTTTTTGATGTAAATGTAAGAGTTCTGAAAATAATGTACCTGCAATGTTTGATCATATTTTCGTTTTATGCATTTGCGCACTTAGATTTATTCATTCTGTATCAATGATGTGGAAACGCGTTTCACACCGCCATTTTCCCATCATCAGCCTCCCCCCTGTCAACCGCATCCAGTAGGTTGCCACCGTCCTCACCTCCACCAGCCACTACACACCACCATAGCGACTCTGTAGCACTCTCTGTACCTCCTCCCACTCTTATTCAGACACTGGTCTTACCCACGCCGCCAGATTCGACGCATCTACGACCATCATTGGATTCGATGCACTTACACCCCTGTGCCATCGTATATATTCTGTCTGGATTTATCGAAAACCAAACTGTGCAGCCACCCGGAGCTCACCGCACACCTCACGTTATGTATTCCTCCTCTCTCCACTTGCATCGCCATATGACCACCGCTTCATCTTCATTGTCCGGTCATCCTAGCCTACTGGCTTGTCGGCATGCCTCTGTCGATCATCAAGTTTGATCACTATCAGTAACTGTTGCTACGCCGGATCTCGAAGACGATAGCCCGTGATGGGTTTTCTTGAAATGAGAAACGGACAAAGTGATGCAGTTGCTCTCATTGGGCTAATTGTTCTTCGGTGACCTAATATTTGTGCTCATTTGTTTCTTATTTTTATTTAAGAAGGTTGCAAGGTTTGGTTTCAGGAAGAAGAATACATTGATATATTTATCAAGATTTATCTATTAGATGTTGGAGCACTAATTGATAGAGATGAGATTGAAGAGGATGCAATGTCTATATTTGAGGAGGCTCGGAAGAAACAAGTGTACAAGCTAGAGAAGGCACAAGAGAAGAGCAATAAGGAGATGGAGAAAGTATTGACTGGGCTTGTAGAGCAATCAAGTTATCTTTCTATTGAAGTTTGTAATTTCGTTAGTCATTTCTTTTGGGTCATTTCTCCAAGTGAGGAATTAGTGAAGTATGTGCCCAAGAAAGATGGCGTCGAATGAAATAACTGAGTAGTAAAACTTTAACTTGATGACCTCAGAGTAAATGATTTGTTTTGGAGAGTTAAGGCTAGGGGTTTGCTAGGAACCACTTTTATTTAACGGAGCAAATATAAGGAGTTAAGATATAAGGGGCCATGTAAGGGAGAAAATTTTGAGGGAACAACTAGAGATTCTCTTAGGAAAGGAGAAGTGTTAAGTGGATCACGTTTCCTGTTCGGTCAACTCATTTAAGCTGGAGGATCAACCTCTTTTGTGGATCAACGTAGATTTGACATGTTTCATGTATCTTGTCAAGTTCCTCGACTTTGGAAATGAATTAGAGACACTTGACGGGCCATGTTCAATTTATATTTCAACTGTCTCAGTTTGCAAGCTTGGTTATTATTGGGTCTCTACGTTTTTTAACTTCATTATATCGACACTAAAGAAATAAACATTTTTCAATTGAGTCAATCCTATTGCAACACTCACAGAGCATCTACTAATATGTGCAATCAAAGCCTATGGCTGCACCAACATGTGAGAGATCATGGTGTAGTAAAATATCATCCTTAAAGTTGTGATAACTAGGGAGGCATCAACACAGAATGACGCTATGGTTGCCTTGCGAGCTGGCCCAGATGTGGATATCGGGGTAGGCGCTTTGACTCAAGATGCTATGCTGATCATGGAGGACATGACAATGGTGAAAACCACTACTGCAGTGAGGAGGCTCAGACAGAGGGTCACTGACATCGGAGAAGAATTAACCTTTTGAAGCAAATGTGAACAAGGAAGAGAGCAGACAAAAGATTAGTCAAGTGAGATAGCATCGTGCGCTTGTGCATCTCAATACCCAAAGTGTGGCATACATAAGAGTGTGACTGGTGGTGTAACCTTCTAGGGATTTGAATAATGAAAATGAATGATAAAAAGTGTCTGCATGAAGCACTACAATCTTGGCACATAGTGTTGGCCTTTTTTGACAGGAGTTGTGCGGGTCATCTTGCTGATTAGGAACATTTGGCTTCAGGCCATCAACTCTTCACCCTAAATCATTTTGTTTTGGTCTGAACTGACAGAACTTCAATTAATTACAAGGATATAATAAAGTGATGGCAGGACTCGACAAGTGTATCATGCAGTGACTGATCCATAGTATGCTCCCGACAGAGCATGCATGTTAAATTATTAATTAAACCAACATGATGCAAGGAAAGATCATCCTGAAATTGAACCTCGTCTAAAAAAACACTTGTCAAAGGAAAGCTTAAAAACGTGTAGAAAGCTAGTTAGCATGATGCACACCTGTGCAGAACCTGAGGTGAACGAAAGCACAACCGTCTCCCATATGTCTCCCAATGTCTCATTCTCCTCAGTTAACCTGGCTGCACATGCTTCGTCAAAAGATGTAGAACCTTTCCGGAGACCGATCTGAAGGTGAAAAGACAGTTTATTGAACATCTGACATGATAGTCCAAAGTACATACCAAATGGGACAAAATATCAGTTGTCACATAACTTCCATATTCCAAGTTGTACAATAAGAAATGCTCAATTTAAGCAAGAAAAAATAATAAACAGTGCCCAGTGCAAGTTGTAAAGCTAAAGAAAACACTAAACAATAATTGTGGGTGTTCACTCAAGGCCGCAAGCCAAAGCTTCAGAGATTTTCACTCAACACGCGGCCAAAACTCAATTCCATGTCTAAAGCTGGAGATACATGAGAATAACAAACCTTAATGACGATGTCAGACTTGGCTTCAACCAAAGAATCTCTCAGGTTCTGGCCCGCGCCGGACCCTGAAAAAGCAACCAAAAAATATTCGGTGAGCCAGCACACAAACTTACAAACTTTAACCCACGTAGCAGAACAAAAAAATTATCTGTTAAATCCATTACTCAATTTGAACACGGTGACTGATATGTATATTCAAGTAGTGTCTCGAGTAGATAGACATGTAAATCTCCAGAGTTAGGAAAGAACCAGTGCAGCAAGGGGAGCAAAGTGAAGCTGGGACTGAATATGTGAGCCCCATCCGATGGCTCCGATCTGCTTGACGCCCTTGAATGCCTCTAGGGGGCAGCGGCGAGGGGTTCTGCCCGCCCCTCACGATGTTACTACATGGAACAAAACACACAAAACAAATTGTCAAAACTCAATCTTGGGGAGGGATAACGGTAACGATGGAATGGTAGTTCTATAAAAATGCAGACAACCTTGCTTGATCGAGAAGATGGTACTTCGAACCGATTAATCATCGACTAAAATGTTTCACCTGTGCATGCCAGATATGCGCCACCTTGCTGTTTCAGGCCTCCATTACATGTTGCTTGCTTATATGTACTATATATCATAATTTTTGTCTTATTTCCAACGTAAAAGGAGACTGTAAGAAAATATATAATCGGCATAAAAAATATTTTATTTTATGTAAATTTAAAAACGTAAAGACATAGCGTAAAATATACATAAACTTCAATTTTTCTGGTCCTATGACCTATATATTTATTTTCTTATGCAAAATTTTACATAGTGAATTAATAGGAATGTAACTATTTGAATTCCAAATATAATTTAATATATAGGTCTTACTTTTTGAGGAGCTACAACACTTGAAACGAAAAATAACACTAGGATTGTTAGGTGGAGCTTGATGAAGCAGTAATGCCTAGCCGAAACACTTCATATCTTTAAAAGCCAGCTAGCTACATGCCATGAAAATGGTCACTCGAAGTCGTAGTATAAGTACGTGTGGCCATGAGTCTATCTCCTTTATATTTTCCAGTACTACTCACCAGAAATAATGATCACATCATTAACGGGTCAACTATGAGGAATATGTACTATAATGGGATATGATGCATTGGAATTTTAGCTAGAGAAAGATCGTCAAAAAAATTTCAAATTGAGCGCGCCGTCTTGCCTAGAGCATCTTCATTGTGGAGATCTCCATGGCAAAAGAGTGATGATTCCGGGCCAGTCATGGGCCTGCGCAACCAGGCCCCAAAACTTAGGAAGCCAATCCAGTGTGTGTGCATATTGCTGGCGCAGTCCTTAGCGCCGAATACTATCTGGATGACGACCAAAGGTGAACGCGGCAGCGGCGGCCAGGATGATGAAGGGAAACTAATTTCTCGATTAATCCTCCGCACTGCAAAGCTAGCCTCAAACTAGCCACTATGCGCCTGATTTTATTTTTTTTTGAAACGGAGATGCTCTTAGACCACATCCACAGTTGATTTTGCAGCTAGGCATTGGACATATATACACGGGCATCTATTTAGAACATGATTATGCTTCTGAGTCATATATTTTCTCTTGTTTCGCGTATGTAAAGTTTTAGCTTCGTATATCATCTGTTTCTTGTCTAAATATCATATCCAGGTGAAGATGATGAGAAGATGGAATTGGAATGGACTGCTACACGACAGGAGCGGAGCGGGGTACGACCGTTCGGGCCCACTTGGCAGCAGGAGACGCTTCTCGTACCGGCCCATCGGGCGCGCGAGGACCGAGGACTAGTCGTTGATACGTCCGGCCCCACCTGTCTGGCTGGCGAGTGAGACAGACGCGAGTAGACCGCGGCGAGATACGCCCGGCCACGCGGTGTCTCCTCGGCCCTCGCCGCCGCTCGGCCGCTATAAAAAGAGCGCCCCCGGGAGGACACAGCCACCCTCTCCCGTCTCAGCTCTCACCACGCCACCCGCATCGCAGCCGCACGTGCCCCCGTCGATCGCCATCTTCCCATCTCCTCTCCTTCCCTCCCTCATGGCGCCCACGCCCTACTTCCTCCTCGGGGCCGCCCTGGAGGACACGCCGGCAGCTGACACGTCGGCCCATGCCGTCGCGCCGGACCACTCAACTGCGGTGGCGCGGGCGGGGCAGCGCCGCCAGGCGGCGTCCGGGCCGGGGAGGCAGCAGGCGGCCTCCGGCGGCGGCGGCGTCAAGAAGACCCCGAAGCGCGGCCCCGGCGTGGCGGAGCTCGAGCGCCTGCTCTGCGGCGGTGGCGGGCTTCCGACCAGGAGGACCCCGAACCCGCAGCGCGGCCTCAGCGTGGCGGACCTCGAGCGCCTGCGCTGCGGCGGCGTCGACCCGCAGCACGACCTCAACTCCGTCGTCCTGCAGCAGCACCACGACTACCTGCCTGCCTTCGACGCCGCCACCACCAACGCGCCATACTACTCTAACCACAATCTCGCGGACACCATGACGGCCGCTCGCAAGGTACGTGCATTGGCTCGATGCGTTTGCAAAGCTCGGCATCATTCATCTAGATTTGTCAGAACTAACTGATTACTATGTTGCAACAACCGATCGACATGCAGGAGACGGCCGGAGAAGGGTTCGCGGCAGCGGAGGGGAGGAAGGAGGTGCGGGAGATCGAGTTCTTCCCGGCGAGGGTCACCAGCCACGGCGGTCCCGACGAGTCCGAGCTGCGCACGACGCCGCCCTCCTCCTCGTCGCCACCCAGCGGCGTTGGTGGCTCCCTGGACCTGTCCCTGAGGCTCTAGCTAGGGTTTGGATCTCCGATCAGTATCCGGCGGTAGATCCATGAACGAGTTCTTGGATTGTTTTGATTAATGCTTGTCATTTCGGGAGCTGATAACAGTTTGCCAAACATGCATGTATCGGATGAAACATGTATGTAATCCATATTAATTAAAATCTATAAATAGACTTATATGGAACGGATGGAATACTAGCCCGTTTCTTTCCTTTTTAATTCATTATCATTTTGTGAAATTCAGAATATTATTTGGTTCGGGAATATATTTTTAATTCATGAACATTTATTCAAATATATGAATATTTTTTGGATTTATGTACATTTTTTACGAACCTTTTCAATTCATGTGTATGTTTTCATATTCATGAACATCTTTTGAACACGGTCATTTTCGGAAATTGGGGAACTCTTATGAATTCAAGAATAGTTTTAGAAAACTTCCAAACATACTTGGAATTCATGAATATTTTTGTTTTAACCGGCAAGCGCTAGAAAGAAAACAGTGGAGCGAGAGCTATGACAAAAAAAAGTAGAGCAAGTTATTTTTTTGGAGAAACAATAGTAGAGCAAGCTAAAATACACAAGCGATTGCGCTGAAAAAAAAAACACTAGTGGGCCCAGCCCATAGCGCAAGGGGCTGCAGGAGAACTTCTCTTGGGGCATAGTGAGTAGGACTGCAGGAGAACGTAATAATCTCAAAAGGAAAAGTGAGTAGGAGGACTTGGTGTCAGTGTGCTAAATAATAAGGGTAAGAGCGATTCTAGCATTTGCGTCATTTTTTGCTGATCACCATAATAATTGCTATTTTTGGTGAACACATGAAATGATACCATAGCAGAATTGCTACAAACATTTGTATCGTAAAAGTTTAAGGAGCTCGCTCCAAAATCGAGCCCGTAGCTTCATGGAATCGCAAAGTGTAGTCATAATAGAAATGTCTCTTTTTCGAGAATGGGGAACTCTCCCATGTGAGTTTCTTGATCTTTCTATTCCGGGTTTCCTTTTTTTAACCATCTCACATGTATCAATCCTCGGCTGTAGCTTGCTTGGTTTGCAAGAATTTTTTTTGTAGTCGCATTGTTTTTCTATTATACATGAAACTTTTGTTGTAGCTACCTCGGTTTGGAGTTGTGTCATCTTGCAATTCATTTCCTCGACATCTAATTTGATGTCTGGAATATTTTCTTTCATTGACATTCAGGTAAAAAAACAACAACGGATGTATTTAATTCGTTTCTGAAAACCTGTACGACTGTATAGCAGCCTCATGGCCACGCTCAACCCTTTCTTGCATATGCATGCATCCATATTGTATTATATTGTTACTATTGTGAACAATTGAAATTGGGGTGAAGGTCTTGCCAAACCCTGTCTGGGCAGAAAACGGAGGAGCGAAGCCACATACGAAGCCTTTTGATATATGTTTAGAGGTGGATATTAATATTTTCAAATAGCCAGCACATCTCGCAAATATTCATCAAGCTAAAGAATACAATTAGCCTTTGTAAGTGGAGGGAGGTAGGGCCGACGGTAGGAAGAAGAATGCATGTTGTAAATATCACTAAAAGTGATGAATTTATAATCTATATGATACTATACACTTTATTATTCCGTAACAAGGCACATCTCATTAGCTATATCAAAAAAAATTCAATTTAATAAACTGTTCTACATTGCTTGTTTCATCTACGTGAACACCTAATGTCACGCCAATGATTTTCTTGAGTACACTCCAAAGGTGTATGGCTTCCATCTGTTAGCAGACATCTTATGTTAGAAACTACTAAGTTTACTAGTAGAAAACGGGCCTTTAGTACCGGTTCGTAAGGCCCTGTAATGCCGATTCAACCGGCACTAAAGAGTGGAGACTAAAACCCCCCGCCCCTTAGTCCCGGTTCAACATGAACCGGGGCCAAAGTCCCACCACATGGCACGAGCCCGCGCCGTGGTCTGGGGGACCTTTAGTCCCACCACATGGCACGAGCACACTCCAAAGGTTTTTTTTTGAAGTTTTTGGAAAAAATTGATTATCAATTTTTTTTCAATTTTTAATTTTCTGAATTATTCGACGATTTACTCTCTAATCACCCTTCATAACTGCTCAAGTGTGGATCACTCATTCTAAATCATTTAACTTCCTGGCCAGTCACCCATCCTCTCACTACTCCAACCTGAGCACGCTTAACTTTTGAGTTCTATTCCTCCTAGTTTCCAAGTCCGCACTTGTTGTTTTGCTGACAATAGTAAGCTGTCAATCCTATTAATCCTCAAGAGTTTAGCTTGAGCATGAAGTCACACATTTCACCGTATGAGTTTGAAACTATTATTCTAAAATATAATAATTATTTAGTAACACTAATATTTCTTGAGTAAGTAGTTTGACCAGATTTGCCCAGATTTGACCAAAATTCAAAAAAACTAATATAAATATTTAGTAACACTAATATTCTTGAATAGTTATTTAGTAACACTAATATTTCTTGAATAAGTAGTTTGACCACAGTTTGACCAGATTTAACCAAAATTCAAAAACATAAATTTGAGCTTATCTTTTTATCCTTTTAGAATTTGATGATTCTAAAAATTTTCAAAACGGCCTACATCGGTCGAAATCGGATGCAATAGATATAGTCGTTTTACTTTTTCATCACACTTTTTTGCAAAACATGTCAAAACTTATGTTTTTAAATTAACATAACTACTAGATGTAGTAACGTAACTACATCTCAAAGAATTTTAATTTTTGAAGTTTTTATCATTTTCTTTTTTTTAAACTGAAAAAACGATTAGGGGGGGGGGGGGGGTAGAGTTTGAAAATTGCCCTTTAGTCCCGGTTTGTGTCTCCAACCGGGACTAAAGGTTAGACCCCTTTAGTTGCGATTTGTGAACCAAACCGGCACTATAGGTTAGCCCTTTAGTCCCGGTTTGTGACACAAACCGGGACTAAAGGGGCTCGTGGCACTAGTAGAAAAATGTTCTAATGTACAACTCATTAGTCCCGGTTTGAAATTGAGTCGGCACTAATATGACCATTAGTGCCGGTTCCAACGGCTAGGCGGGCCGCTCCCTTTAGTACCGGTTCGTGCGGAACCTTTAGCACCGGTTCATGCCACGAACCGGTACTAAAGGGCGTGGTGACAGGATGTTGTCAGACTGGGGCCCGTCCAGCACCTTTAGTATCGGTTCTTGCCACGAACCGGTACTATAGGTCGTCCTGCATATAAACCCTTCGTCCAGCTCGCTCTGTTCTTCCCCCTTTCCCCTCTCCTCCCCTCTGTTCTTCCTCTTCTCCCCTCGAGCTCATCACACATTTTTCCCAAATTTTGTCAAGATTTGAAGGCCCCCATCCATTCAAGTGATCACAAAGGTTAGCAACTTTGTCCTTTCATCTCTCATTGCTAGATTAGCTCTTGCAATGCTTTATATAGTGATTAATTTGTGGGTTTTAGTAATTTGGGAGGAATTATATGTGGTAGTATATTTGATTTATATGCAATTTGAGCTTAAAATAACTCTTACTTTGCATATGTAGGTGTGGTTTTTACTTAGTGCCTTCCCGTCTCCGTCGTAACCACCGTCGATCGTTCGCACCGACCCATCGCCGGCACCACCTTGTGGTGATCCTCTTATTCTTATCTTTTTTATATAAAAAAAATTCATGTTTGTGTGATTTAGATATATAGTTACTTGCATAATTATCTTACCCATACGTTGTTTGTTATACATAGTACCATGGTTTTGATATCCGTCCCCGTCGGCCCTCATCCATGTTATGATCCGGATGCGGTATATTCTCTTTTAAAACTATTTGTTGCATTTCGTGTTTATGACAAATTGTGCCCATCAAGTTGACATAGATATTTTTTATCTAGGAGGTATGTGAACTGGAAATTCCAACCGACCCTATCGTCGAGAGGTTAAATTTAGTTGAAAGAGAAAATGACTATTTGAAAGAAAAATTGAAAAGAATTGAGGGGGAGAAGATGGAATTGGAGTTGCATGTTGCCGATGTCGTCGATGATCACAAGGTCAAGATGGAGAAAATGCGGTTGAAGATTAGAAAGATTAGAAAATATGCCATTGATAGTGTGGCTTGGAATCATTATGCTATTGGATCAATTGTTACCTTAGTTACGATCTTGATCCCATTTGTTGTTGCATTTAAATTCTTTAGCTAGAGAGTTATTTGTATGTTGCATTTAAGTGTTGTATATGAACTTTATGTATGAACTTGTATTAATTTGGTCTATTCGGTGGTGTGTAATGAAGATGTGCCGGCAATGGATGTACGATGACCGATGCTCTCCCTAGTTCATTGATGGCGTGCATACTTTTCTGATTGCGGCTCAGGGAAACAAGCGGGCGGATGGTTTTATGCATTGTTCATGTGCTGGCTGTAAGAATGGTCACAATTACTCTAACTCAAGAACCATTCACGTCCACCTGTTTGAGTCCGATTTCGTGCCCCACTATAATGTTTGGACCAAGCACGGAGAAAGAGGGGCTATGATGGAACACAATTAAGAAGAAAAGGATGACGATAGCTATCCTGGCCATGGGTTCACTGAATACGATGATACAACAATGGGGGAAGAAGCTGAGCCGGCCATGCGGGAAGAAGCTGAAGAAGAGGCATCTGACGAGCCCGCTGATGATCTAGGTTGGGCCATTGCCGATGCAATGAGAAACTACGCAAGTGAAAAGGAGAAGAAGAAGTTGCAGCGCATGTTAGAGGATCATAAGAAATTATTGTACCCGAATTGCGAAGGTGACAAGAAAAAGCTGGGCACCACACTAGAATTGCTGCAATGGGAGGCAGAGAATGGTCTATCTGACAAGGGATTTGGAAAGTTGCTGGTAACGATAAAGAATATGCTTCTAGAGGACAACAAATTGCCCGAGAGTACATACGAAGCGAAGAAGGTTGTCTGCCCTCTAGGTTTAGAGGTGCAGAAGATACATGCATGCCCTAATGACTGCATCCTCTACCGTGATGAGTACGAGGATTTGAACGCATGCCCGGTATGCGGTGCATTGCGCTATAAGATCAGTTGCGATGACCCTGGTGATGTCGAGGGCGAGCGCCCCAGGAAGAAGATTCCTGCGAAGGTGATGTGGTATGCTCCTATAATACCATGGTTGAAACGTTTGTTCCAAAACGAAGAGCATGCGAAGGCGATGCGATGGCACGGAGAAGATCGTAAGAAAACGGAAAGTTGAGAGTACCCATTGACGGGTCGCAGTGGAGGAAAATCAAGAGAAAGTACAGGGAGGAGTTTGCAGGTGACCCAAGGAATGTATGGTTTGGTCTAAGCGCAGATGGCATTAATACTTTTGGAGAATAGAGCAGTAACCATAGCATGTGGCGTGTGACTCTATGTTTGTATAACCTTCCTCCTTGGTTGTGCATGAAGCGGAAGTTCATTATGATGCTAGTGCTCATCCAAGGCCCTAAGCAACCCGGCAACGACATTGATGTGTACCTAAGGCCATTAGTTGAAGAACTATTACAGCTGTGGAATGGAAAAGGTGTACGTGCGTGGGATGAGCACAAACAGGAAGAATTTGACCTAAAGGCGTTGCTGTTCGTGACCATAAATGATTGGCCTGCTCTCAGTAACCTTTCAGGACAAACAAACAAGGGATACCGCGGATGCACGCACTGTTTGGATGATACCGACAGTATATATTTGGATAGTTGTAGGAAGAATGTGTACCTAGGACATCGTCGATTTCTTCCGAGCAGGCATCCCGTAAGAAAGAAAGGCAAGCATTTCAATGGTGAGGCGGGTCACCGGACAAAGCCTCGCCACCATACTGGTGCTGATGTACATGATATGGTCAAGGATTTGAAGGTAATCTTTGGAAAGGGTCCTGGCGGACAACCTGTTCCGAAGGACGCTGACGGACGCGCACCCATGTGGAAGAAGAAATCTATATTTTGGGACCTGCCATATTGGAAAGACCTAGAGGTCAGCTCCGCAGTCGACGTGATACACGTGATGAAGAATCTTTGCGTGACCCTGCTTGGCTTCTTGGGCGTGTATGGGAAGAAAAAAGATACACCAGAGGCACGGGAGGACCAGCAACGTATGCATGGAAAAGACGGCATACATCAGGGTCAGGCGAGCTATGCTCTTACCAAAGAAGAGAAGGAAATCTTCTTTGAATGCCTGCTCAGTATAAAGGTACCGTCTGGCTTCTCGTCGAATATAAAGGGAATAATAAATATGGCAGAGAAAATGTTCCAGAACCTAAAGCCTCATGACTGCCACGTGATTATGACGCAACTGCTTCCAGTTGCATTGAGGGGGCTTCTTCCGGAAAACGTTCGATTAACTATTGTGAAGCTATGTGCATTCCTCAATGCAATCTCTCAGAAGGTAATCGATCTAGAAATCATACCAAGGTTACAGAATGATTTGGTGCAATGTCTTGTCAGTTTCGAGTTGGTGTTCCCACCATCCTTCTTCAACATCATGACACACATCGTAGTTCACCTTTGCGAAGATATTAACATTTTGGGTCCTGTATTTCTACACAATATGTTCCCCTTTGAGAGGTTCATGGGAGTCTTGAAGAAATATGTTCATAACCGTGCTAGGCCAGAAGGAAGCATCTCGAAGGGCCATGAAAATGAGAAGGTCATTGAGTTTTGTATTGACTTTATTTCTGACCTTAAGCCGATTGGTGTTCCTGAATCGCGGCAAAAGGGTAGACTGGATGGAAAAGGCACGCTGGGAGGGAATCAAATAATATATATGGACGGGCATTCTCTCACTGAAGCACACTACACAGTTCTACAGAATTCCGCCTTGGTGCCTCCGTATATGGATGAACACAAGAATTTGCTATGCTCCAAACACCCAGAGCGGTTTGATGACTGGATTACACGTGAACAAACTAGGACTTTCGCCGGCTGGTTGCAGACACGTACCATGCATGACACCTCTATTGAAGATGACCTGTACTTGCCGTCCTAGTTACCATCTTCGAATATGATGACTTTCAAAGGGTACGAGATAAATGGGAATACATTTTACATGATCGCCCAAGATAAGAAGAGCACCAACCAAAACAGTGGTGTCCGCTTTTATGCAACAATCAACACGGGAAAGGAAACATAATATGGTTACATAGAGGACATATGGCAACTTAACTATGGAGGTGGTTTGAAGGTCCCTTTGTTTTGGTGCAAATGGGTCAATATGACATGAGGCGGGGTAACGGAAGACCCGCAGTACGAAATGACAACAGTGGATCTCAACAATCTTGCATATGCAGATGAACCATTCATCCGAGCCAATGATGTGGCGCAGGTTTTCTATGTGAAAGACATGTCTACCAGGCCGAGAAAAAGAAAAGATAAGGAAGCGAATGGATCATATGATGAGCCAAAGCGCCACATAGTTCTTTCAGGGAAAAGAAACATCGTGGGAGTGGATGACAAGACAGACATGTCATAAGATTATGAAAAGTTTGATGAAATTGCTCCATTCAAAGTGAATATTGATCCGAGCATGCAGTTAAATGATGAAGATTGTCCATGGTTACGTTGCAAAGGGACACACGTGAAGAAAAAGTTTCACACCCAAAGATCCTACACTGGCATGTGATAGGCTTCACTATCATCACTTTCTTCTGTAGCGACTTTCCAGACGTATATATCTGGAAAGTGCGGCTTCAAACAAACTGGAGGCAATCTTTGTAATAGTTAGGGTACTTATGTGTTCTGATATTTGAAACACGAAGAAATTTTATGTGCAAAAACTGGATGCACTTCGTCTACAAATTAGTTCGTCAAATAATTGAAATTTAAACTTTTCAAATTTGAAAACTACTGGCACTAACAGAAAGTTTGTCATTTTTTGTAACTATAGAAAAAATGTTCAGAAATAAATAAATGAAAATAAATAAAGTGGAAAAGAAAAAAACCTAATTTTTTGTTGAGACAAACACTAAATGAAAAAAAATTAAACTATCCAAATTTGAAAACTACTCGCACTAACAGAAAGTTTGTAATTTTTTGTACCTAAAGAAAAAATATTCAGAACTAAATAAATGAAAATAAATAAAGTAGAAAAGAAAAAAAACTAAATTTTTGTTGAGACAAAAACTAAATAAAAAAGCCCACCTACTGGGCCATAGCGGCCTGCATACGACTAGAAACCCAACCTGTAGTTGGGCCAGGATGCAAGCCCACTAGCCGAGTAGGCCCAATAGAGCAGAGTAGAAGAGGTAGGCCCAGAAGGCCTGCATTGGAGAGGAGCTCAATGCAGTGCCCGCGCCGGGCCTTATAAACTGGCCTCGACGCTCCTCGACCAGCGAGGTTGGATTAAACTTGCGCACCGCCAGCGCACCCCCTTTAGTACCAGGTGGTGGCTGCAACCGGTACTAAGGGGGGGGGTACCTTTAGTACCGATTGCAGCCACAACCCGGTACTAAAGGGGTTGCGCTACCCGCCGCTTCGCCTGGCCAAAAAAGACCTTTAGTACCGATTGGTGGCTCCAACCGGTGCTAAAGGGAGTTCTATATAAGAAAATACTTCAAAAAAATTCATCGGTTCATTCTCCCTCTGCTTCTTCACCTCATCTGCCCCGTAGCCACTGCCCCTCGTCGTCGTCCGTCGCCGTCGCCGCCGCCCCCGTCTCCGTCCCCGTCGCTGTCCCCTCTGCCTCGCTGTCTTATCGCCTCGCCGTCCCGTTGCCTCGCTGTCGCCGTCGCCATCGTCGTCGCCCGCGCTGTGAGCCCCTCTCCCCGACCCCTCTCCTCCCTCCAATCGAAGCCGCCGTTGTGAACCATCGCCGTCGCCCGCGCACACACACAGGCACACACACATTTAGTTTTTAGTTTTTAGTTTTTTCCGTTTTTCTGTTTTTTATACACATGTTTTAGATGAATTAATTAATTAGATTAGATTAATGTCAAATAGTATATAGAAATCCCCAAGTGCAGGAAATCATCGTAGCAATTTCCAAAGATGGAACTGATAAGTATGGAGTGTCTAACCCACAAGGAGATAAAGTTAAGATCAATATTCTCTCAAGTCCTATCTACCACTGATACGACTCTACGTACACCGAACATTTACTTCCAACTAGATACGAGAAATAAAACTACGTTGTGGGTATGAAGAGGATAACTTTGCATGATATAGGAGAGCTAATATATAAAAGTAGGTGATGTTATCATAAAGTTAGAATATATTGCTATAAATAGCGATTGTGGAATAATGAAGGATCGGTGTGCGGAATTGTCCTAGGCAATTGTTAACAAGACTGGTAATCACAATTGCAATTTCATATGAGGGAGAGGTATAAGCTAACATACTTTCTCTTCTTGGATCATATGCACTTATGATTGGAACTCTAGCATGCATCCGCAACTACTAAAGATCATTAAGATAAAACCCAACCATAGCATTAAAGTATCAAGTTCTCTTTATTCCCATACGCCATGACCCACTTATCCGTGTTTGTGTTTCAATCACTCACACAATGCAGACGATAAGTAAACCATGAACGTATTGCAACACCCTACAGCGGGAATCCCTCACGCTTGCGTGACACGGAGGGCACCATAGGACAACACCAAAGTAAAACATACAACTCATACCAACCTAGATCATCAATCAACCCAAAGACAAAAGATATCTACTCAAAACATCATAGGATGGCAACACATCATTGGATCATAATATGTGGCATAAAGCACCATGTTCAAGTAGGGATTACAGTGGGGTGCGGGAGAGTGGATCGCGTAAAAGAGATGAGGATGGTGATGATGATGGTGATGTTGATGAAGACGATCACCGCGGCAATGATTCCCCTCCCGATGGCACTCCGGCGTCACCGAGAGAGAGGAGGAGAGATTCTCCCCTTGTGCTTCCTCCTCCATGGCCTCCCCCCTGGATGGGGAGAGGTTCCTCCTCTGGTCCTTGGCCTTCATGGCGATGATGGCCCCTCCGAGATCATCCTCCATGGCCTCTGGTGATGATGGCCCCCTCCGGCAGGGTGCCAGAGAGGGCCTAGACTGATTTCTCGTGGCTACAGAGGCTTGCGGCGGCGGTACTTCCGATCTAGGTTTCTTTCTGGAGGTTTGGGTATTTATAGGAGGGTTTGGCATCGAGAACAAGTCAGGAGGACCCACGGGGTGTCCACGAGGCAGCGGGCATGCCCTCCACCCTCGTGGGCCCCACGAGCCTCCTCTCCGGTAACTCTTTGCTCTAGTACTTCTTATATTTTCCAGAAAAAATCTCCGTTGATTTTCAGCCCATTCCGAGAACTTTTATTTCCGCACAAAAACAACACCACGGTAGTTCTGCTGAAAACAGCGTCAGTCTGGGTTAGTTCTAATCAAATCATACCAAAATCATATAAAACTATTGTAAACATGGCATGAATACTTCATAAATAATAGATACGTTGGAGGCGTATCAACATCCCCAAGCTTAATTCCTGTGCGTCCTCGAGTAGGTAAATGATAAAAGAAATAATTTATGAAGTGTGAATGCTAGTAAGTGCATAAGTTTGACCAATGATAGTTCCAATCACCTTTTCTAGCATCATTATATATCATAACAGTAGCTCAACTCATAAAACTTCTCATGATCAAGTAACAAGCTATTTACATGTTAAAGTATAGATCATAAACTTTCTTGAAACTAACAAACTATATTCTCAGTCATCAAACAATTGCAATTCATCTTATTTTCAGGAAGGGTCTATGTCAGAGCTTTGATTTAGCAAACTCCACATACTCAACTATTATTTAATCTTTCGCAATTGCTAACACTCATGTGATATTTATGGTTCAAAGTTTTAATCGGACACAGAGAAAGATAGGGGCTTATAGTTTCCTCTCCCAACCTTTTACCTCAAGGGTAATGTCAAAAATAATAATTTATGAAAACTTACATCCAATTGGATATATATATATATATATATCAGGATCTTTCCAACACAATGCGCTTGCCAAAGGATAAAATGTAAAAAGGAAAGGTGAAGATCACCATGGCTCTTGTATAAGGGTAGAAGGTAAAAGTAAAAGATAGGCCCTTCACGGAGAAAAGCAGAGGTTGTCATGCGATTTTAAGGTTGGATTCAGAAAATCTTAATGCAAAAGAACATCACTTTGTATTGCCTCTTGTGATAGAGACCTTTATTATGCAGTCTGTCGCTTTTATTTCTTCCCTATCACAAGTTCATATAAAGCTTATTTTCTTCGCACTAATAGATCATACATGGATGACAACTTACTTCAAGGATCTTACTCAATCCATAGGTAGGTATGGTGGACTCTCATGGCAAAACTAGTTTTAAGGGATATTCGGAAGCACAAGTAGGATCTCTACTTGGTGCAAAGAATTTGGCTAGCATGAGGGGGAAAGACAAGCTCAGCATGTTGGATGATCCATGACAATATACTTTATTTCGGATATAACAAAACATAACCCATTACGTTGTCTTCCTTGTCCAACATTAACCTTTTAGCCTGTCATATTTTAATGAGTGCTCACAATTACAAAAGATGTCCAAGATAGTATATTTATATGTGAAATCTCTCTTCCTTCAATATTCTTTCATGAATTGTTCAAGTGGCCAGTTCTGCGTTTGCTAACTTTCAATAAGTTTACTACCTATACTTATTACGTATGAAGTCATTACTCCCCATGGTATAAGCATATGAAACATATATAAATTCAGATTTATGATATCCAATTCATTCAACAATTTACTCATAGGATATACGTGAAGCATGTGAGCAAATGACAAACTACTCCAAAAGATATAAGTGAAGAACACTGAGTAGTCAACTAATTAACTAGCCATGTGAGGATTCTTTTTTATTCGAGATTTCAAATCCAATGATTTTATTCAAATAGCAAGTAAAATTGAAAATACGCTCCAAGCAAAACACATATCATGTGACGAATAAAAATATAGCTCCTAGTAAGGTATACCGATAGTTTTGAAGACGAAAGAGGGGATGCCTTCCGGGGCATCCCCAAGCTTAGGCGCTTGAGTCTTCCTTGAATATTACCTTGGGGTGCCTCGGGCATCCCCAAGCTTAGGTTCTTTACACTCGTTATTCTCCTCATATCGACATCTCACTCAAAGCTTGAAAACTTCAATCACACAAAACTTAACAGAACTTCGTGAGAGAGGTTAGTATGATAAAGAGTAAACCATTCACTTTGGTACTGTCAAAGACAAGGATCATAATTGTTCTCAAACAATGCCTGCTGTACCATATCATTTCTACAATTTATATTGAGAAATATAAGCCATAGAAACTAGAAAACAAGCAAACTATGCAATGAAAACAGAATCTGTCAAAAACAGAACAGTCTGTAATGATCTGAACAGAAACCATACTTCTGCTACTCCAAAAATTATGAAATAAATTGGTGGACGTGAGGAATTTGTCTATTAATCTTCTGCAAAAATAATCAACTCAAAATCACTCTTCTGTAAAAATGGTAACTAATCCCGTGAGCGCAAAGTTTCTGTTTTTACAGCAAGATCACATTAACTCTCACCCAAGTCTTCCCAAAGGTCTTACTTGGCACTTTATTGAAACAAAATCTATAAAACATGATTACTACAGTAGCTTAATCGTGTGGACACACAAAAATAGTAAAGGTAGATATTGGGTTGTCTCCAAACAAGCGCTTTTCTTTAATGCCTTTTAGCTAGGCATGATGATTTCAATGATGCTCACATAAAAAATAAGAATTGAAACATAAAGAGAGCATCATGAAGAATATGACTAGAAAATTTAAACCTAACCCACTTCCTATGCCTACGGATTTTTGTGAGAACACAATTTAAGGGAACAAGAATCAACTAGCATAGGAAGGCAAAACAAGTATAACTTCAAAACTTTAAGCACATAGAGAGGAAACTTGGTATTATTGCAACTCCTACAAGCATAAATTACTCCCTCATAATAATTTTCAGTAGTATAATGAATGAATTCAACAATATAACCATCACATAAAGCATTATTTTTATGATCTACAAGCATATAAATTTTTATACTCTCCACATAAGCAAAATTCCTCTCATTCGGAATAGTGGGATCACTAATTCCTAAAGTTGATACTCTTCCAAACCCACTTTAGATGATAGTATTATTCATACTCAAAAATATATAAGTGAAATTCATTGAGCATTCTACAATTAAATTTACTAACCAATATCCAAGCTCAAAATATGTAAGTGAAGCACATGAAGCATTCTATAAAACTATACTCAAAACATATAAGTGAAGACATCAAGTATTCTATAAATCAATGAAGGGCTAACTCATACTAGCATGGTTGTTAAAGGAAAAAAACAACAAAAACACAAAGAACACAAATCATGTGAACAAAACAAAATCCGAGGTATACCGATATTTGTTGAAGAAGAAAGATGGGATACCAACCGGGGCATCCCCAAGCTTAGATGCTTGAGTATGCTTTGAAATATTTACTTGGGGTGCCTTGGGCATCCCCAATCTTGAACTCTTGCCTCTCTTTATTCTTCTCACATCGGTAACTCCTCGTTCTTCGAACACTTCATCCACAAAAACTTAACAAAAACTTTGTGAGATCTGTTAATGTAATAAAGCAAACTACCACTTTAAGGTACTGTAATGAATTCATTCTTTATTTATACTGGTGTAAAACCTACTGTATTCCAACTTCTCTATGGTTCATACCCCCCGATACTAGCCATAGATTCATCAAAATAAGCAAACAACACGCGGAAAACAGAATCTGTCAAAAATAGGACAGTCTGTAGTAATCTGGAAGTTTAGTAAACTTCTATAACTCGAAAAAGTATGAAATAAATATGAAAATTTGAAGAATTTGTACAGAAGTAATGTGCAAAAACTTTCAGACCCATTTGACCTTCCAGTAAAAATATTAAAATCATGCGCTATAGCCAAAGATTCTGTTTTTGTTCTGCACATAGTAAACAAGCAATCTAATCATCCTAAAACCAAAGCTTGGCACATTATTTTTATAATACAATGGATGTATACAAGGGGATAATTATTTACAGAGAAACTTCCATGAAAAATTCTACATTGTTTCCGTGAGCATGAACACAAGTGCTCAAGGTCGACCCTCACTTCTTCAATGCATAACTTGCCAATCACTTCTATTTTTGAAAAACCTTTTTAGGCATGAGAGGCAAGTAAATTATTTGTTTTTGGTATTTTAATTCTTTTTTTGTATGTTTCACCCACAACTAAACAGAAATAAAAAGGAAAAACAAAATCTACTTAGTGAAAAAAGCAAACAAGCACACACGAGAATATCAACCTCATGCTATTGCTCCCCCGCAACGGCGCTAGAAAAGAGCTTGATAATCCTAAGTGCAGGGAATCATCGTAGCAATTTCCAAAGGTGGAAGTGATAAGTATGGAGTATTGAACCCACAAGGAGCTAAAGGTAAGATCAATATTCTCTCAAGTCCTATCTGCCACTGATACGACTCTACGTACACCGAACGTTTACTTCCAACTAGATACGAGAAATAAAACTACGTTGTGGGTATGAAGAGGATAACTTTGCATGATACCGGAGAGCTAAAATATAAAAGTAGGTGATGTTATCATAAAGTTAGAATATATTGTTAAATATTATAAATAGCGAGTGTAAAATAATTAAGGATCGGTGTGCGGAATTGTGCTAGGAAATTGTTAAGAAGACCGGTAATCACTATTGCAATTTCATATGAGGGAGAGGCATAAGCTAACATACTTTCTCTTCTTGGATCATATGCACTTATGATTGGAACTCTAGCAAGCATCCGCAACTACTAAAGATCATTAAGGTAAAACCCAGCAATAGCATTAAAGTATCAAGTCCTCTTTATTTCCATACGCCATCTCCCACTTATCCGTGTTTTGTGTTTCAGTCACTCACGCAACGCAGACAATAAGTAAACCATGAACGTATTGCAACACCATACATCCGGAATCCCTCACGCTTGCGCGACATAGAGGGCACCATATGACAGCACCAAAGTAAAACATACAACTCATACCAATCTAGATCATTAATCAACCCAAAGATAAAAGATATCTACTCAAAATAGGATGGCAACACATCATTGGATCATAATATGTGGCATAAAGCACCATGTTCAAGTAGGGATTACAACGGGGTGCGGGAGAGTGGACCACGTGAAAGATATGAGGATGGTGATGATGATGGTGATGTTGATGAAGACGATAACCGCGGAGATGATTCCCCTCCCAATGGCACTCGAGCGCCACCAAGAGAGAGAAGGAGAGATTCCCCCCCCCTTGTGTTCCTCCTCCATGGCCTCCCCCTTGGATGGTTAGAGGTTCCTCCTCTGGTCCTTGGCCTTCATGGCGATGATGGCCCCTCTGAGATCCTCCTCCATGGCCTTCGGTGATGATGGCCCCCTCCGGCAGCGTGCCAGAGAGGGCCTAGATTGATTTTTCATGGCTATAGAGGCTTGGGGCGGCGGAACTTTCGATCTAGGTTTCTTTCTGGAGGTTTGGGTATTTATAGGAGGGTTTGGCATCGATAACAAGTCAGGAGGACCCACGGGGTGTCCACGAGGCAGGGGCGCGCCCTCCACCCTTGTGGGCCCCACGAGCCTCCTCTCCGATAACTCTTTGCTCCAGTATTTTTTATATTTTCCAGAAAAACTCTACGTTGATTTTCATCCCATTCCGAGAACTTTTATTTCTGCACAAAAACAACACCACGGTAGTTCTGCCGAAAACAGTGTCAGTCCGGGTTAGTTCTAATCAAATCATACAAAAATCATATAAAACTATTGTAAACATGGCATGAATACTTCATAAATTATAGATACGTTGGAGACGTATCAGCCACCACCCCTTTAGTACCGGTTCGTGGCACAAACCGATACTAAAGGTTCAACACAAACCAGGACTAATGCATAGCCATTCGTACCAGGACTAATGGTACCATTAGTACCGGACCAAAATCGAACCGGGACTAATGTGTCTCACGTAAGGTCGTTTTTCTACTAGTGGTGTGTGCTTAATCCGCTTTTGTTCTCCATGTCGGATGCGTAGTGACGAATGGCATGGCCACACACTCATACCTATAGTATCCATGTAAGGGTGAGATGCTTAATGCATCACCATGTGATGAATCCAAACACTTGTCTCAAGATGTAACATTTGGTGTATCTTTAGTCACCTACGATTGGAAATGATCCATATTTTATTCACCATGGTCACCGCAGCCAAAGTAGTAGTGTCAAATCTTTCTACAAAATATCAAACTTTTCATTATCCATTGAATATGATTCAGCTAGTGCTGCAGCATGTTACTCGTATGTAGCCATTGTTTGTTCTCCTACATAAATATGATCATATGAATACAAAGAAAACATCATACAACATCTATAATCTTTGATATCAAGAACCACGATGAGCATAACTAGACAATCCTTTGCACTTGTCGCGGTATTAACTTCTAGGCATTAGGATATGTTTTAGGCACAGATGATTATCATAAGAGATTCTGACCATATCACTACACTAGTAGAAATTAGGGATTTGGTCCAAGCTCAATGTACACATTAGTCTCGGTTGCATTACGAACCGGGACTAATGTGAGCATTAGTCCCGGTTCGAGCGGCTAGGGCGTCGGGAAGGCATTAGTCCCAGTTCAAATGAGACCTTTGGTCCCGGTTAAGACCTTTAGTCTTGGTTTGAGACACGAACCGGGACTAAATGGTGTGATGCCCTTTAGTCCCGGTTCGTGTCTCAAACCGGGACTAAAGGGGTTCTGAAATTTGTTTTTTGTTTTTTGTTTTTAGTTTCTGTTTTAAATTGCTTATATCTTTTCGGATATTTGATGTTTTTGAGTGATTCTTTTTTCATTAGATTCAAAACTTTGTCTAGTTTCTGTTTGTGCCATTAGTTTAAAATTTGACCGATTTAAATATGAATTTGTTCAAATTTGCTTTAAACCCTAGATTGTGAATAATTTGAGTTTATATATAGTTTTAAATTTAATTCTTTTTGCTCCTAGTCACATGTCAGATTGTTGTCACGGTAAGATTTATATGGTTATTTTTAGAATAATTTTCATTAGGATTTTAATTAAAACAATACTGCTTTGCTTATATAGTTGTTTTAGTCCTTTAATTGTTGTTTTGAATTATTTTTAGTTAGTTCTTTCTGTAGATTTTAACATGTTGTAGTATGCTTCTGTTAGACAACAGTAGATACGTTTTTATAATCAATTAATATTAATTTTGCTACTGTTGTGTATTAATAATTGTTTAGCCTTTAATAATAGTTGATAGAATTAGTTTTGCTATATTAGAAAGTAATTCCTTTTGCCACTTTAATAGAACGTGACTTTGGCTGGGACGATGCTACTGTAGTCGACGGTAGGATTGGATGGACACCATCCCGGACTCAAAAGGTTCAAACTCTACATTCCCCCCCACCGCGTGTGTATTGCCATTTCAGTTTTGTAAAGGACAAAAGAAAATGATAAAAACTTCAAAAATTAAAATCATTCGAGATGTAGTTATGTTACTATATCGACTAGTTAGGAAAATAAAAAAAACTTAAATTTGGACATGTAGTTATGTTCAGGCAGTAGGCTGGAGTAGTAAGAAGATGGGTGACTGGCCGGGAAGTAGGCTGGAGTAGTGAGAGGATGGGTGACCGGTCGGGAAGTTAGACGATTTGAAATAAGTGTTTCATACTTGAGCAGTGATGAGGGGTTATTAGAGATTGAATTTTCAAATAATTCAGAAATTTCAAATTTCAAAAAAATAATTGAAAAAAATCATTTTTTTCCAAAAAAATCAGGAATTTTTTGTTTCAAAAAAAAAGTTCTTTTGTCCCGGTTGGTAAGCAAACTGGGACAAAAGGTTTGGGCTTTAGTCCCGACCCTTAACCGGGACTAAAGGCCCTCTAGAACCGGGATTAAAGGTATGTTTTCTACTAGTGTATCATAAGTTTTGCGTTCTTAAAAAGCGCACTTCGCCAATCCAGAACACTGGCGGAATTCAAGAAAATCCAATCAGGAGATTTGATCTATGTAAGTTGATTCTCTCATTGCTACAATGAGGGAAGTGCTTTCTTCCTCAGTTTACCTTGTGCAATCATGAGGTCGTTGAATAGTCTAGGGATGTGGCACTTATATTGAGTAAAGTTTCAAGCTTGTCATCCCAGCAGTCTGTTTCTTACATGATTCTTTTGGTTCAAATTTAGAAGATATGGAAATGAAATTTGCGCGTCCACTTAATTGACGCGCCAATGGCCTTCACATATTTTCTGTATAGAAATCAAGCAAACTATACCGAGCAGAAACATGTTGTGGATATCTGGGGTTTTACTCGACGAAGCTTAATGTCCTTGAATAATTCCATGTTGAGTGTGTGGACATGACGACATGGGCACACACCATCTTTTGTAGATGACAAATGGCAACATGGAGAAACAACTCACATGTCTTTATGGCAAGGCACTTGCTTCCAAATTGAATAAACTAGTCTAGTACGTCGCCCATTAATCCAGAAATCGTGAGAAATGACACGTGCACTTGTGGAGCAACATGGGAAAGTGAATTTATTTTCATTAAATCAAATGTATGAATGTGTTCTGCTTCTTATGTTTCTTCCTCATGCCCCTCAAAAGTTGTTGCACTAATAGGTCCGGTTTGGTTTGCTATAAGCAATCAGTTGTAATACATGCATGTTAGACTCTTATGGATCCTCAACTTAGCCCAAAAATATTAATTTTATGTTGTTCTCACCCCATCCACAAGTGATTGTTATTTTGTGCTCTCGGTTTTGTGACCTAGGAGGACACGACGATGGGAGCGGTAAAACAACAAGGAACCTCAACCGGAGTGTTGTTGTCATTCAAAGAAGAATTAACCCTTCTCAAAGAAACTTTATCGAAATGATGCTGATGAGTAGACTAAGGCATAGCCTAGTGGTGGAAAGGGGCTGATTCCTTTCAACCGACCTAGGTTCAAGGCCTGGTACATGCAATTTGGGTTGTTGCACCAATTATACTGTAGGGGCCTCCCATACAGTCTTTCTGTCAAAAAAATGTTGTTGAAAAAATGATGAGGGGGAGAGAGAGAGAGAAAGCATTGTTTGTATGTGCATCTCAACACAGAGAGGGTGGCATATATAAGAATTTGAGTGGTTTATCTTTTTCCGGCAATGCTTGAACTAAGAACTAACAAAATATTTGGGGCTGATCCTCCACTCGCTCATGATTTCCCAGAGTCTGGTTCACCAATAGTCCCGGTACTGCTGATGAAGTTTTCAGTGTGTGTTATCTAGTCCAGAACCTTGAGCTCATTTGGTTGTTGGCAATGGAAAACCCTTGCCAGTAAATCTCCTACTACTGCAGGAATGCCTAGTAGTCGCGGATGCAAAATGGCCAGTAGTGGCGAGCGAGCCTCTTTGGACCGCCCGCCACCGACCTCCTGCCACTGCTAAGGGGGTGTGAGTGGTGGGTGCCCACCCACCACTGGTAGGTACTTAACAGTGGCGGGCGGAGCAACTTGCCTGCTAGTGTTGTCCATCTCATAGCAGTGGCGGGCAGCCATATCGATGGCGGGCGAATCTCCGCGCCCGCCAGTATCATGTGAAGTACGAGCGGCGAGCTTTTGTTAGTGCCCGCCACTGATTGATGCACCAGGCTAGAATAAGAACGCTGCCGTGGCAGCATATACTATGTTGCCACCGCAGCATTAGCTGATGCACATAGGGGACAATTATCAATTAAATGCGAGTAAATCAGGAATAAAACTAGTGGTAATATTGAAAATAAAGAACAGGAAGCACATTAAGAATAAACGAGTTACACAAAATACATGTTCATTCACTACATAGTGCATGATGCCAAATATGTTTAGTCATGGTTTCAGTTTACCCGCTACAATGCGCTAGGTAAGGCTCTTTTGTTGGTTGTATGAATTTTTTTAGAAGTTATTATAGAATAGGCCGGATGACAAGCAGACCACCTTGTTTATGGTAGCCGCTAACTTGACTTGTAGTTCTTCGAGCATTAAGCCAACTTCGGGCTGATTGTCTTGTATTTCTTGACCCCATTTGAGGATTTTATCATGCTGATTTAACATTTTTGCGGACCATATGAATTCTGCCATGTGAATGTAGGTGTAGAAGCCACAGGTGAGACTAGTCGGCAGTTGTTGGATACAAGATAGAGTGTTCCATTTGAAGGCAATCATTTTCTTTCCACATCCTTTGTTGTTTTTCTCAAATGTGTGGCCTCCTGTAGTATTCCAATCAAAAAGAGAATCATCGGGAAGGTCCTTCAGGAGGGACCAGTCTTTTCCCGGGCTCTTCATGGAATCTAGCAAGTAATAATTGCACCTTTGCGGTCTTAGCACAAGGAGAACGCAATGGTTGATGTGCAAAACAGAATAAACATACCACACGATCATGACAAAGTTACAAATTTTGAGACGTGACAACATATACGTAGTAAAGGTACAAAAGTGAAAGCGTAAAGCCAAAGAAGGACGTACATGGGTCAGTACGACACGAGGAGAAAGTTTTTAAGCTTGTTCTGTTGCATGAAATCCAGAAGGTAACTCTTCATGCACCGCCTCCCTTCATCATTTTTTAGGTTTTCCTCGTTCACGAGATAAGGGTCGGCTATGGTGACATCGAAAATTTTCTTGCTTCTTACCTCAGTGGCTTGAAAAAGCGCCCATATTCTCATTAGACAAGTTTCAATACTATAGAATCTGAACATATAGAAGATATCTTTGAAATCTGCATATATTTTGTTCCCGCTGACTTTTTCAAAGAAAGTATATCCCTTTGGCACTTTCGCAGTTCAATGTGTTGGGTTAACGATGGATTATTGCTTATTATTGGCTAGCTCTGATTCAACAAGTGCTCGTATGCTTTGTCTAGTAGCATTCTCTGACCCGGCATATACACAGGTGCATTTGGGTTGTCAACACATTGTTCATATGCCAAGGACTTCTTCAGTGCCTTCTTTACCAATGCACATGTGGTGGCTGAAGTGTTTCCGTTAGTATTTATTTTCGTAGCCTTTAGATGTGTGTTTCTTTTTCTCACCGGTTGGAGGGATACGGGCGGACATGACATCGCTTCTTGGGCCACCAAATTGTTTAGTGTTCATGGAGTAAACTTTGGTTGTTTGCAAGGTTGTGTCTCGGGAAGGGCTGGAGGCGTCGCGTCATCTCAATTATAATTAGGATTTTGTGATTCTTCAACCATGTACTCTTCCTGCACATCCTTAGCCGATACGGGGTTGCAAAGACCTAGATGAAATCGTATAGGTGGCAGTACAACGTCGTGGATGTTGGGAGATGGTGATGGTGCTGCAATGTCGGGGATCGTGGCAGACGGTGTTCTGTTTGGGGATGGTTTTTCCATTATGATATGCATTGCATGCCACTTGAGGTAACCAGGAAAGCATTCCTAAAGGGGTCACTACTGGAATAAGCTTCTTTGCCGCCCACCATGACGGACGGCAAAGGCATATAAGGCGGATGGCAAAGACCTTTGTCGTCCGTCAGCTAATGGCAACAGGTCCGGCTGAATGGGCTACGCCAAAGGCTTCTTTGTCGTCAGCTGGCGGACGACAAAGATGAGACGATCTTTGCCGTCAGCCGGCTGACGGCAATGGTCCTGGACAGCACACGTGACAACGTCCGGCCATTAGGGGGCTAACAGTGAGCTTTTCCGTCAGCTGGCGGACAACAAAGTAACCAAATAGGACAACCCAGGTTGAACAGGGAGCTGCCACATGGCATCTTTGCCGCCGGCTGGCTGGTGGCAAATTTCTTTGCCGTCCACCAGCGGACGGCAAAGATCCTGTATGGCCACTATTTTTTCTATTTTTTCTTAAATTCATTCAATTTGAACACACAAGTTTCAACACATAAATTTCACAAAAGACATATCCAACACACAAGTTTCATCATATATACATACAAACCAACACGTACATAGTTCCATCCATACATATTACAAAAGTTTCACATTGTTCATCCAACACCGTTATCCATCCATCCATATAACAAGTTCGATCCATGCAAGTTCATCGATACAAAATAAAAGCAGAAAGGGAAAAGAAGCACTCCATCCATGCAAGCTTCCATAAATTAAATGAGATCTACAAAATGGGAAACAAGAAAGTTAGAAGAAGAAGAAGAACATGAAGAAGAAGAAAATGAAGATGATGAAGAAGAAGAAGACTGGAATAAGAAGTAAGCATACTTAGGTAAAATGGAGCTAATGTAGCTAATTATGCCATGTTTGAGTGAACTAAGCATATTATGCCATATTGGTCATTTTGGAGCTAACCTAGGTAAACTAGGTCATTTTGGAGCTAACCTAGGTAAACTAGGTCATTTTGGAGCTAACCTAGGTAAACTAGGTCATTTTGGAGCTAACCTAGCTAAAATGCATCATATTGGAGCTAACCTAGGTAAACTTGATCATTTTGGAGCTAACCTAGCTCAAATGGATCATATTGGAGCTAACCTAGGCAAACTTGATCATTTTGGAGCTAACCTAGCTAAAATGGATCATATTGGAGCTAACCTAGGTAAACTTGGTCATTTTTGAGCTAACCTAGGTAAACTAGGTCATTTTGGAGCTAACCTAGCTAAAATGGATCAAATTGGAGCGAACCTAAGTAAACTTGGTCATTTTGGAGCTAACCTAGGTAAAATGGATCATATTGGAGCTAACCTAGGTTAAATGGGTCATTTTGGAGCTAACTTAACTAGTTACGCCATTTTTTAGTTAACTAAGCATAATTATGCCATTTTTTACACAAGTAAGCCAAGTGTATGTCATTATTGAGCAAACCTAGGAAACTAAGCATATTAGAGATAACTTAGCATATTAGAGCTAACTTATGTCATTTCGGAGGAAACAAAGCTAAGTATCTATAGATCATTCTGGAGATCTGACATACCTGACATAGTTCACTCCTCATTCTTCTTCTCCTTCTCCTTCCTCATCCTGATGCGCCAAGAGCGGCGAGGCGTAGGAGGAAGTGGGATGTAGTCTTCTACCATAATTGGCATGGTCATGTCGCCTGGCTGTGGGATCGTCGGTGCCACCACCATTGCGAGGTCATTGTCAGGCACCACCACCATCGCGGGGCCATCTTCAGGCATCACCGTCGCTAGGTCATCCTCAGCCACCACCATCTCTTGCCATCTTCAGCCACCACCGTCGCTACGTCATCCTCAGCCACCACCATTTGTTGCCCATCGTCAGCCTCACCTCCTCATCCCCACTCTGCTCCTCTTCTTCCCCACTCCATTGCGGATCATCCTCGCTGCTGCTCTTGCTGCAGCCAGAGTCGCTGCTGCTTTGGCTGTAGCCAGAGTAGCTGCTGCTGCTCCCATTGCCTGACCAAATGCAACAATGACCGTTGACAATCAATGTGAGACAAAGCAAAATGTAGAGGAAGAAGAGGCAGAATGTACTGGAATTGTCATCGTCCTGGTACCACATGCGACACATAGTTGTGTTGAACACCTTCACGGTGAGCATGGCGTTGCCGTCGTACCTGAAGAGAAGGAAGTACCCGTGCCGCAGGTCGTAGGCATGGTAGAACTGCTCCCAGCCACGACACAGGTACATGTGGCTGTACCTGATCACCAACTCCACGTCCCAAAGCCCGCGAAGCCCGCTGCCGGCCTGTTGTAGCTTCACATTCTTTGGCCGATGGCCATCCAACATCGTCATAAAAGTGTCAGGCAGCCTCTGCAGTTTGGGACAAGGAGTGATGTAGCAAACAGCAGAGTTATCATAATGAGATGGGTGAAGGGGAGATCTCTCCTTTTATATACCTGCCTCTTGGAGGAAGTCTCAAGTATGATACTGAAGAACTCGGAAGCATCCAACTCGTACTCCGGTGTGGCAGAGCAGAGCCTGCGGTGATGGCCTCTCCCCATCTATAATAAGCAGTAGAAGAGACCAATTAGTATTTAGAAGCATATTTATAAACATAGAGCCAATTTTCTAGACATGAAAGAAAACTAAGAAAAAAAAGCAATGCACTTGTGCTCAACAACATCAACAACACTTAATTAATTTGGTAGGTTAGTTGGCAATGGCAATTGGCACCCTTCAAAACTAGGGATTTCTTTAGACGTGAAAGAAAACTGAAAATGTTGAAAGAAAGATCATAGTAATCTAAAAATAGGGAAAAATACACTTCTTCCTCCTCCTCTTTAATTATCTTCTTATTATTATTTTAGGTGGTGTGATCACATTGGAATACTTGTGGCAACAATCATAGTTGCAACATATTTTAGGTGGCTCTAGGTGCCACACACCAATCAAACAAACATACCTCGAATCAGAAACTAAGGTTAGTGTCCTAAAATCAATTTACTTTGTATGCAAATCAGAACAAGTACCACATCACATTACCATAGGATCCTATTACAGAAAAGGTATGTAAATGCAAGCTGGGGTAAGACATTATAACCAAACTGCAATCTTATACTTGCTCAACTATGATCATAGGAGACGCAACTAACATACGAGTTTGAGGCACACACACCTCAACAATGATGTTGCCACTTGCCAGGACCACATACTTAGGTATGATCAGCAGCTGGGTTATACACCGTGCTTCATATCAGTGTACCAGCACCGCATTTCAGTAGCAGGCTATGCATCTTGAGCTACTTGTGTGTATCAGCAAGCTAGCAAAGTCAACCTAGCTATCAGGTTCTATTCGCACGGACCCTAAGAACTTCCAAGTCTGGATGAGCTACCATAATCAATTCTTGCACTGCAATATAAGGCTCTCTGATCTAAACCTAAACTAAAGCAAACCTAAACTAATCAAACCTAAAGTAAACCTAGACTAAACTTAAAATACAGAAAAAAAACAGAAAAAAATACAAGTGGTCTCACCGGGTGGAGGAGGGGGCGCCGGAGGGGTGGGGCGGCCGCGGTGGTGGTGGAGAGGGGCGCCCGGGCCGCCGGGTGGAGGAGGGGGTGCCGGAGCGACGGGACGGCCGCGGTGGTGGAGCAGAGGGGCACCGGGGCCGCCGGGTGGAGGAGGAGGTGCCGGAGCGGCAGGGCGGCCACGGTGGTGGAGCAGAGGGGCGCGGTGGCCGCCGCGATGGAGGAGGGGGTGCCGCGGCGATGTGGGTGGCGTGGGACGGCGATGGCTCGGGCACGGGCACAGGTCGGGTCGGGGCGGCGCGACGACAAGGAGGCCGCGGTGCGGGGAAAGGGGTCACCGGGGCTGCTGGGGCGGGACAGCGACGGGGGTGGCGCGGGGCGGCGACGGCACGGGGGCGGGGTGGTGCGGGGCGGTGGTGGCTCGGGCGCGGGCGGAGAGAGATGGGACAGATAGAGATATGGGGTGCGGGCGGGTGTCGTCGATGGATTTTAGTTAGGGCACGGTTCTTTGCCGTCTGCTAGCAGACAGCAAAGATCCTAGCTAACGGACGTTAGTTTGGCCACTTTCTTTGCCTTCTACTAGCGGATGACAAAGAAAGTGTCCGTTAGGTGTTACTCGTTAGTGGGCCACCCTCATTATTTGCCGTCCGCTAGCGGACGACAAATATTCGATGCCGTCCGCTACCGGATGGCAAAGAGTTGGCTGACAGCAAACATGATCTTTGCCGTCAGCTCTTTCTTTGCCGTCAGCTTCTATTAAGCTGAGGGCAAAGACCTTCTTTGCCCTCAGCTAGCAGACGACAAAGATCTAGCTGACGGCAAAGATCCTGATTACAGTAGTGGGTTGTGGCATAATCAAATTGTGATATTCTAGGAATAGTCCAAGCAAAGAAACCTTCTACATATTCGCTAGAAATTCAACCAAATGGAAGTTAATCAACATTTCGTCAAAACTTTCGCACTCATTTCTATTCGCTGTAAAGGAAGACAACAAGACCGCAATAATATTCACTACCCGGCCATCACCATTTATCAAAAAGCAAATTTTGCATAACCGTTGCTAAATATTGGATGTATTTAATGCAAGAAATTCTATGAAATTGAAGTGAATCAACATTTTGTCAAATCATTCGAACTCTTTTCTATTCCCTGTAAAAGAATAGAACAAAACCGTAACAAAATTCACCACCAGCCACCGCCATTTGGAAAGAGGAGCTGCGATTTCAACAACTCAATGTAAGTAGTACTAGCTAGGTCCACGCATCTTTTTGATTCTAGTTTTAATACCATTATCATGCTTCATTATTTTGATTGAACTTTATATTCTCGAGCAATTGGTGCGATTTTTCCTTGAAGGATCGCATACGAGCAATTCAAGAGCAATTGGTGCGATTTTTCCTTGAAGAAGTCATATCTAAAACGGGAGTATACCATCGGGAATTCGTACTGAATGTTGGTAATTAGATATTAGGGATCGTAAGAGATGTTATTTTTGTATATATGCATGAACATGTACTATATGTAGTAGCGTCGAATATATATGACCAAGCACGGAGAAAAATGTCACTTCTCTATATTCATGACGATGTTGTGTAATGGTTCCTTCATTACTATTCGTAGCTAGCGTCGAGTTGAATGGAAAACATGAAATAAAAATGAAAACCCTATATGTAAAAGAATTGAATGGTAAACACAAAAAGAAAAGGGGGAAACACAAAATGAAACCCCTAAATCCCTCCTTTCATAAAAAAAACTAAACCCTAGCGCTCGGCAGAGCCTGACGCGTGGCTACATTTTACTTGGGTACGCTATATGTGGACACGATATTAGTGTTACGCAGTGTTAGTAGTAATACAAGTGGGATAAACTTACATAAAATGTTCGAAGCCACAAACTTGGGCCAGATTCGTGTTAAATATGTTATAAATGCTCCAATGCTATAAGGGCCTAAACTATTTGCATACTCACAAATGGATATCATAAGCTCCCTTTACTTGGGTTATGCTACACACGAGCGCCAGTGAAATGGCGCTACGTGAGTTAGTGCTCATACCATGTATGGTACAAATATAAACAAAGATGATGGATGTCATATGACTCATGCAATACCGTAATTGCCCCACAAACCTCTAATTAGTTACGCTTCACGCGGGCATTATCTTAGTGATATGCGGTGTTAGTAGTAATACAGGTAAAGCAGAACTTAATAAAAATAGGTTCACTCTACATCCACATATGCCTACAAAATTCATGCAAAATACATGATAAGGCATATTCCATGTAGCCCATGTAGGCTTTAACAAAAAAATGTATCATAAGTAGCCTCCACCCGGGTCAGGCTACACATAGGTGTCGTAGTATTGCACCTTATAGTTAGTTTTGATACCGTGTGAAGTCAAAATCAATCTTCATTCAGTACACATATCCGATGTGCCAAATGTAGGATAAAACTATGCCTAGCCAAAATCAATCTTCATTCTGCATATAAAATAGGTTGAACACAAACAGATTGTTGCATGCCAGGAAAACATATTCCTAAACTTCACACATGAAATCATGGAGGAGCATTTGCATGAACCAAACTTCGAGTTCACCACGGAGTTTATTTGTGGACCGCAAGGAGGATTTTTCTTGTAGCATATTGTAATAGGAATGTGATATAATCCTATGTAATAGATATGTTGAAATTCTTAATAAGGGGTTTTCTCTTCGGAGAGGTAAATAACAATTTTTTTTGTAAATGTAAGAGTTCTGAAAATAATGTACCTGCAATGTTTGATCATATTTTCGTTTTATGCATTTGCGCACTTAGATTTATTCATTTTGTATCAATGACGTGGACCCGTGTCTCACACCGCCATTTTCCCATCATCAGCCTCCCACCGTCAACCGCATCCAGTACGTTGCCACCGTCCTCGCCTCCACCAGCCACTACACATGACCATAGCGACTTTGTAGCACTCTCTGTACCTCCTCCCACTTCGAGTCAGACACTGGTCTTACCCATGCCGCCAGATTCAACGCATCTACGGCCATCATTGGATTCGATGCACTTATGCCCCTGCACCTTCTTATATATTCCATCTAGATTTATTGGAAACCAAACTGTGCAGCCACCCGTAGCTCACCGCACACTTCACGTTATGTATTACTGCTCTCTCCACTTGCATCCCCATACGACCACCGCCTCATCTTCATTGTCCAGTCACCCTAGCCTACTAATTTGTCGGCATGCCTCTGTCGATCATCAAGTTTGATCACTATCGGTAACTGTTGCTACGCCGGATCTCAAAGACGATAGCCCGGGATGGGTTTTCTTGAAATGAGAAACGGACAAAGTGATGCAGTTACTCTCATTGGGATGATTGTTCTTCGGTGATCTAATATTTGTGCTCATTTGTTTCTTATTTTTATTTAAAAAGGTTGCAAGGTTTGGTTTCAGGAAGAAGATACATTGATATATTGATCAAGATTTATCTATTAGATGTTGGAGCACTAGTTGATAGAGATGAGATTGAAGAGGACGTGATGTCCATATTTGAGGAGGCTCGGAAGAAACAAGTGTGCAATCTACAGAAGGCAAAAGAGAAGAGCAATAAGGAGATGGAGAAAGTATTGACTGGGCTTGTACAGCAATCAAGTTATCTTTCTATTGAAGTTTGTAATTTCATTAGTCATTTTCCTTTGGGTCATTTTCTCCAAGTGAGGAGTTAGTGAAGTATGTGCCCAAGAAAGATGGCATCGAATGAAATAACTGAGTAGTAAAACTTTAACTTGATGACCTCAGAGTAAATGATTTGTTTTGGAGAGTTAAGGCTAGGGGTTTTTGCTAGGAACCACTTTTATTTAACGGAGCAAATATAAAGAGTTAAGATATAAGGGGCCATATAAGGGAGAAAATTTTGAGGGAACAACAAGAGAGGCTCTTAGGAAAGGAGAAGCGTTAAGTGGATCATGTTTCCTGTTCGGTCAACTCATTTAAGCTGGAGGATCAACCTCTTTTGTGGATCAACATAGATTTTACATGCTTCATGTATCTTGTCAAGTTCCTCGACTCTGGAAATGAATTAGAGACACTTGACGGGCCATGTTCAATTTATATTTCAGTTGTCTTAGTTTGCAAGCTTGGTTATTATTGGGTCTCTACGTTTTTTAACTTCATTATATCGACACTAAATAAATAAACATTTTTGATTGAGTCAATCCTATTGCAACACTCACAGAGCATCTACTAATATGTGCAATCAAAGCCTATGGCTGCACCAACATGTGAGAGATCATGGTGTAGTAAAATATCATCCATAAAGTTGTGATAACTAGGGGGGCATCAACACAGAATGACGCTATGGTTGCCTTGCGAGCTGGCCCAGAAGTGGATACCGGGGTAGGCTCTTTGACTCAAGATGCTATGCTGATCATGGAGGACATGACAATGGAGACAACCACTGCTGCAGTGAGGAGGCTCAGACAGAGGGTCACTGACATCGGAGAAGAATTAACCTTTTCAAGCAAATGTGAACAAGGAAGAGAGCAGACAAAAGATTAGTCGAGTGAGAGAGCATCGTGTGCTTGTGCATCTCAATACCCAAAGTGTGGCATATATAAGAGTGTGACACGTAGCGTAACCTTCTAGGGATTTGAATAATAAAAACGAATGATAAAAAGTGTCTGCATGAAGCACTACAATCTTGGCACATAGTGTTGGCCTTTTTTCACAGGAGTTGTGCGGGTCATCTTGCTGATTAGGAACATTTGGCTTCAGGCCTTCAACTCTTCACCCTAAATCATTTTGTTTCGTTCTGAACCGACGAGAACTTCAATTAATTACAAGGATATAATAAAGTGATGGCGGGACTGGACAAGTGTATCATGCAGTGAATGATCCATAGTATGCTCCCGACAGAGCATCCAAGTTAAATTATTAATTAACCCAACATGATGCAAGGAAAGATCATCCTGAAACTGAGCCTCGTCTAAAAAACACTTGACAAAAAGCTTCAGTCTGTTACGCTACACGCGGGCACCACATCTGTGCTAAACGATGATAGTAGTAATGTGATGATGCAAAACTTATTAAAATTTGCATGTCACATATATCCATGCCACCAACAAAATATATCATGCAAAATTCCTTGAGGAAAATACATACACATATCCGATGTGCCAAATGTAGGATAAAACTATGCCTAGCCAAAATCAATCTTCATTCTGCATATAAAATAGGTTGAACACAAACAGATTGTTGCATGCTAGGAAAACATATTCCTAAACATCACACATGAAATCATGGAGGAGCATTTGCATGAACCAAACTTCGAGTTCACCAAGGAGTTTATTTGTGGACCGCAAGGAGGATTTTTGTTGTAGCATATTGTAATAGGAATGTGATATAATCCTATGTAATAGATATGTTGAAACTCTTAATAAGGGGTTTTCTCTTCGGAGAGGTAAATAACAATTTTTTTTGTAAATGTAAGAGTTCTGAAAATAATGTACCTGCAATGTTTGATCATATTTTCGTTTTATGCATTTGCGCACTAAGATTTATTCATTTTGTATCAATGACGTGGACCCGTGTCTCACACCGCCATTTTCCCATCATCAGCCTCCCACCGTCAACCGCATCCAGTACGTTGCCACCGTCCTCGCCTCCACCAGCCACTACACACGACCATAGCGACTCTATAGCACTCTCTGTACCTCCTCCCACTTCGAGTCAGACACTGGTCTTACCCATGCCACCAGATTCAACGCATCTACGACCATCATTGGATTCGATGCACTTATGCCCCTGCGCCATCTTATATATTCCGTCTAGATTTATTGGAAACCAAACTGTGCAACCACCCGTAGCTCACCGCACACCTCATGTTATGTATTACTGCTCTCTCCACTTGCATCGCCATACGACCACCGCCTCATCTTCATTGTCCAGTCACCCTAGCCTACTAACTTGTCGGCATGCCTCTGCCGATCATCAAGTTTGATCACTATCGGTAACTGTTGCTACGCCGGATCTCAAAGACGATAGCCCGGGATGGGTTTTCTTGAAATGAGAAACGGACAAAGTGATGCAGTTACTCTCATTGGGATGATTGTTCTTCGGTGATCTAATATTTGTGCTCATTTGTTTCTTATTTTTATTTAAAAAGGTTGCAAGGTTTGGTTTCAGGAAGAAGATACATTGATATATTGATCAAGATTTATCTATTAGATGTTGGAGCACTAATTGATAGAGATGAGATTGAAGAGGACGCGATGTCCATATTTGAGGAGGCTCGGAAGAAACAAGTGTGCAAGCTACAGAAGGCAAAAGAGAAGAGCAATAAGGAGATGGAGAAAGTATTGACTGGGCTTGTAGAGCAAGCAAGTTATCTTTCTATTGAAGTTTGTAATTTCGTTAGTCATTTTCTTTTGGGTCATTTTCTCCAAGTGAGGAGTTAGTGAAGTGTGTGCCCAAGAAAGATGGCATCGAATGAAATAACTGAGTAGTAAAACTTTAACTTGATGACCTCAGAGTAAATGATTTGTTTTGGAGAGTTAAGTCTAGGGGTTTTGCTAGGAACCACTTTTATTTAACGGAGCAAATATAAAGAGTTAAGATATAAGGGGCCATATAAGGGAGAAAATTTTGAGGGAACAACTAGAGATGCTCTTAGGAAAGGAGAAGCGTTAAGTGGATCACGTTTCCTATTCGGTCAACTCATTTAAGATGGAGGATCAACCTCTTTTGTGGATCAACGTAGATTTTACATGCTTCATGTATCTTGTCAAGTTCCTCGACTCTGGAAATGAATTAGAGACACTTGACGGGCCATGTTCAATTTATATTTCAGTTGTCTTAGTTTGCAAGCTTGGTTATTATTGGGTCTCTACGTTTTTTAACTTCATTATATCGACACTAAATAAATAAACATTTTTGATTGAGTCAATCCTATTGCAACACTCACAGAGCATCTACTAATATGTGCAATCAAAGCCTATGGCTGCACCAACATGTGAGAGATCATGGTGCAGTAAAATATCATCCATAAAGTTGTGATAACTAGGGAGGCATCAACACAGAATGACGCTATGGTTGCCTTGCGAGCTGGCCCAGACGTGGATACCGGGGTAGGCGCTTTGACTCAAGATGCTATGCTGATCATGGAGGACATGACAATGGCGACAACCACTGCTGTAGTGAGGAGGCTCAGACAGAGGTTCACTGACATCGGAGAAGAATTAACCTTTTCAAGCAAATGTGAACAAGGAAGAGAGCAGACAAAAGATTAGTCGAGTGAGAGAGCATCGTGTGCTTGTCCATCTCAATACCCAAAGTGTGGCATACATAAGAGTGTGACTGGTAGCGTAACCTTCTAGGGATTTGAATAATAAAAACGAATGATAAAAAGTGTCTGCATGAAGCACTACAATCTTGGCACATAGTGTTGGCCTTTTTTCACAGGAGTTGTGCGGGTCATCTTGCTGATTAGGAACATTTGGCTTCAGGCCTTCAACTCTTCAACCTAAATCATTTTGTTTCATTCTGAACCAACGAGAACTTCAATTAGTTACAAGGATATAATAAAGTGATGGCGGGACTTGACAAGTGTATCATGCAGTGAACGATCCATAGTATACTCCCGACAGAGCATCCAAGTTAAATTATTAATTAACCCAACATGATGCAAGGAAAGATCATCCTTAAACTGAGCCTCGTCTAAAAAAACAATTGACAAAAAGCTTCAGTCTGTTACGGTACACGCGGGCACCTCATCTGTGCTAAACGATGATAGTAATGTGATGATGCAAAACTTATTAAAATTTGCATGTCACATATATCCATGCCACCAACAAAATATATCATGCAAAATTCCTTGAGGAAAATACATACACATATCCGATGTGCCAAATGTAGGATAAAACTATGCCTAGCCAAAATCAATCTTCATTCTGCATATAATATAGGTTGAACACAAACAGATTGTTGCATGCTAGGAAAACATATTCCTAAACATCACACATGAAATCATGGAGGAGCATTTGCATGAACCAAACTTCAAGTTCACCAAGGAGTTTATTTGTGGACCGCAAGGAGGATTTTTCTTGTAGCATATTGAATAGGAATGTGATATAATCCTATGTAATAGATATGTTGAAATTCTTAACGAGGGGTTTTCTCTTTGGAGAGGTAAATAACATTTTTTTTTGTAAATGTAAGAGTTTTGAAAATAATGTACCTGCAATGTTTGATCATATTTTCGTTTTATGCATTTGCGCACTTAGATTTATTCATTTTGTATCAATGACGTGGACCCGTGTCTCACACCGCCATTTTCCCATCATCAGCCTCCCACCGTCAACCGCATCCAGTACGTTGCCACCGTCCTCGCCTCCACCAGCCACTACACATGACCATAGCGACTCTGTAGCACTCTCTGTACCTCCTCCCACTTCGATATAGACACTGGTCTTATCCATGCCGCCAGATTCAACGCATCTACGACCATCATTGGATTTGATGCACTTATGCCCCTGCGCCATCTTATATATTCCGTCTAGATTTATTGGAAACCAAACTGTGCAGCCACCCGTAGCTCACCGCACACCTCACGTTATGTATTACTGATCTCTCCACTTGCATCGCCATACGGCCACCACCTCATCTTCATTGTCCAGTCACCCTAGCCTACTAACTTGTCGGCATGCCTCTGTCGATCATCAAGTTTGATCACTATCGGTAACTGTTGCTACGCCGGATCTCAAAGACGATAGCCTGGGATGGGTTTTCTTGAAATGAGAAACGGACAAGTGATGCAGTTACTCTCATTGGGCTGATTGTTCTTCGGTGACCTAATATTTGTGCTCATTTGTTTCTTATTTTTATTTAAAAAGGTTGCAAGGTTTGGTTTCAGGAAGAAGATACATTGATATATTGATCAAGATTTATCTATTAGATGTTGGAGCACTAATTGATAGAGATGAGATTGAAGAGGACGCGATGTCCATATTTGAGGAGGCTCGGAAGAAACAAGTGTGCAAGCTACAAAAGGCAAAAGAGAAGAGCAATATGGAGATGGAGAAAGTATTGACTGGGCTTGTACAGCAATCAAGTTATCTTTCTATTGAAGTTTGTAATTTCATTAGTCATTTTCCTTTGGGTCATTTGCTCCAAGTGAGGAGTTAGTGAAGTATGTGCCCAAGAAAGATGGCATCGAATGAAATAACTGAGTAGTAAAACTTTAACTTGATGACCTCAGAGTAAATGATTTGTTTTGGAGAGTTAAGGCTAGGGGTTTTTGCTAGGAACCACTTTTATTTAACGGAGCAAATATAAAGAGTTAAGATATAAGGGGCCATATAAGGGAGAAAATTTTGAGGGAACAACAAGAGATGCTCTTAGGAAAGGAGAAGCGTTAAGTGGATCATGTTTCCTGTTCGGTCAACTAATTTAAGCTGGAGGATCAACCTCTTTTGTGGATCAACGTAGATTTTACATGCTTCATGTATCTTGTCAAGTTCCTCGACTCTGGAAATGAATTAGAGACACTTGACGGGCCATGTTCAAATTATATCTCAGTTGTCTTAGTTTGCAAGCTTGGTTATTATTGGGTCTCTACGTTTTTTAACTTCATTATATCGACACTAAATAAATAAACATTTTTGATTGAGACAATCCTATTGCAACACTCACAGAGCATCTACTAATATGTGCAATCAAAGCCTATGGCTGCACCAACATGTGAGAGATCATGGTGTAGTAAAATATCATCCATAAAGTTGTGATAACTAGGGGGGCATCAACACAGAATGACGCTATGGTTGCCTTGCGAGCTGGCCCAGAAGTGGATACCGGGGTAGGCTCTTTGACTCAAGATGCTATGCTGATCATGGAGGACATGACAATGGCGACAACCACTACTGCAGTGAGGAGGCTCAGACAGAGGGTCACTGACATCGGAGAAGAATTAACCTTTTCAAGCAAATGTGAACAAGGAAGAGAGGAGACAAAAGATTAGTCGAGTGAGAGAGCATCGTGTGCTTGTGCATCTCAATACCCAAAGTGTGGCATATATAAGAGTGTGACACGTAGCGTAACCTTCTAGGGATTTGAATAATAAAAACGAATGATAAAAAGTGTCTGCATGAAGCACTACAATCTTGGCACATAGTGTTGGCCTTTTTTCACAGGAGTTGTGCGGGTCATCTTGCTGATTAGGAACATTTGGCTTCAGGCCTTCAACTCTTCACCCTAAATCATTTTGTTTCGTTCTGAACCGACGAGAACTTCAATTAATTACAAGGATATAATAAAGTGATGGCGGGACTGGACAAGTGTATCATGCAGTGAATGATCCATAGTATGCTCCCGACAGAGCATCCAAGTTAAATTATTAATTAACCCAACATGATGCAAGGAAAGATCATCCTGAAACTGAGCCTCGTCTAAAAAACACTTGACAAAAAGCTTCAGTCTGTTACGCTACACGCGGGCACCACATCTTTGCTAAACGATGATAGTAGTAATGTGATGATGCAAAACTTATTAAAATTTGCATGTCACATATATCCATGCCACCAACAAAATATATCATGCAAAATTCCTTGAGGAAAATACATACACATATCCGATGTGCCAAATGTAGGATAAAACTATGCCTAGCCAAAATCAATCTTCATTCTGCATATAAAATAGGTTGAACACAAACAGATTGTTGCATGCTAGGAAAACATATTCCTAAACATCACACATGAAATCATGGAGGAGCATTTGCATGAACCAAACTTCGAGTTCACCAAGGAGTTTATTTGTGGACCGCAAGGAGGATTTTTCTTGTAGCATATTGTAATAGGAATGTGATATAATCCTATGTAATAGATATGTTAAAATTCTTAATAAGGGGTTTTCTCTTCAGAGAGGTAAATAACAATTTTTTTTTTGTAAATGTAAGAGTTCTGAAAATAATGTACCTGCAATGTTTGATCATATTTTCGTTTTATGCATTTGCGCACTTAGATTTATTCATTTTGTATCAATGACGTGGACCCGTGTCTCACACCGCCATTTTCCCATCATCAGCCTCCCACCGTCAACCGCATCCAGTACGTTGCCACCGTCCTCGCCTCCACCAGCCACTACACACGACCATAGCGACTCTATAGCACTCTCTGTACCTCCTCCCACTTCGAGTCAGACACTGGTCTTACCCATGCCACCAGATTCAACGCATCTACGACCATCATTGGATTCGATGCACTTATGCCCCTGCGCCATCTTATATATTCCGTCTAGATTTATTGGAAACCAAACTGTGCAACCACCCGTAGCTCACCGCACACCTCATGTTATGTATTACTGCTCTCTCCACTTGCATCGCCATACGACCACCGCCTCATCTTCATTGTCCAGTCACCCTAGCCTACTAACTTGTCGGCATGCCTCTGCCGATCATCAAGTTTGATCACTATCGGTAACTGTTGCTACGCCGGATCTCAAAGACGATAGCCCGGGATGGGTTTTCTTGAAATGAGAAACGGACAAAGTGATGCAGTTACTCTCATTGGGATGATTGTTCTTCGGTGATCTAATATTTGTGCTCATTTGTTTCTTATTTTTATTTAAAAAGGTTGCAAGGTTTGGTTTCAGGAAGAAGATACATTGATATATTGATCAAGATTTATCTATTAGATGTTGGAGCACTAATTGATAGAGATGAGATTGAAGAGGATGCGATGTCCATATTTCAGGAGGCTCGGAAGAAACAAGTGTGCAAGCTACAGAAGGCAAAAGAGAAGAGCAATAAGGAGATGGAGAAAGTATTGACTGGGCTTGTAGAGCAAGCAAGTTATCTTTCTATTGAAGTTTGTAATTTCGTTAGTCATTTTCTTTTGGGTCATTTTCTCCAAGTGAGGAGTTAGTGAAGTGTGTGCCCAAGAAAGATGGCATCGAATGAAATAACTGAGTAGTAAAACTTTAACTTGATGACCTCAGAGTAAATGATTTGTTTTGGAGAGTTAAGTCTAGGGGTTTTGCTAGGAACCACTTTTATTTAACGGAGCAAATATAAAGAGTTAAGATATAAGGGGCCATATAAGGGAGAAAATTTTGAGGGAACAACTAGAGATGCTCTTAGGAAAGGAGAAGCGTTAAGTGGATCACGTTTCCTATTCGGTCAACTCATTTAAGCTGGAGGATCAACCTCTTTTGTGGATCAACGTAGATTTTACATGCTTCATGTATCTTGTCAAGTTCCTCGACTCTGGAAATGAATTAGAGACACTTGACGGGCCATGTTCAATTTATATTTCAGTTGTCTTAGTTTGCAAGCTTGGTTATTATTGGGTCTCTATGTTTTTTAACTTCATTATATCGACACTAAATAAATAAACATTTTTGATTGAGTCAATCCTATTGCAACACTCACAGAGCATCTACTAATATGTGCAATCAAAGCCTATGGCTGCACCAACATGTGAGAGATCATGGTGTAGTAAAATATCATCCATAAAGTTGTGATAACTAGGGAGGCATCAACACAGAATGACGCTATGGTTGCCTTGCGAGCTGGCCCAGACGTGGATACCGGGGTAGGCGCTTTGACTCAAGATGCTATGCTGATCATGGAGGACATGAAAATGGCGACAACCACTACTGTAGTGAGGAGGCTCAGACAGAGGTTCACTGACATCGGAGAAGAATTAACCAAGCAAATGTGAACAAGGAAGAGAGCAGACAAAAGATTAGTCGAGTGAGAGAGCATCGTGTGCTTGTCCATCTCAATACCCAAAGTGTGGCATACATAAGAGTGTGACTGGTAGCGTAACCTTCTAGGGATTTGAATAATAAAAACGAATGATAAAAAGTGTCTGCATGAAGCACTACAATCTTGGCACATAGTGTTGGCCTTTTTTCACAGGAGTTGTGCGGGTCATCTTGCTGATTAGGAACATTTGGCTTCAGGCCTTCAACTCTTCAACCTAAATCATTTTGTTTCATTCTGAACCAACGAGAACTTCAATTAGTTACAAGGATATAATAAAGTGATGGCGGGACTTGACAAGTGTATCATGCAGTGAACGATCCATAGTATACTCCCGACAGAGCATCCAAGTTAAATTATTAATTAACCCAACATGATGCAAGGAAAGATCATCCTTAAACTGAGCCTCGTCTAAAAAAACACTTGACAAAAAGCTTTAGTCTGTTACACTACACGCGGGCACCACATCTGTGCTAAACGATGATAGTAATGTGATGATGCAAAACTTATTAAAATTTGCATGTCACATATATCCATGCCACCAACAAAATATATCATGCAAAATTCCTTGAGGAAAATACATACACATATCCGATGTGCCAAATGTAGGATAAAACTATGCCTAGCCAAAATCAATCTTCATTCTGCATATAATATAGGTTGAACACAAACAGATTGTTGCATGCTAGGAAAACATATTCCTAAACATCACACATGAAATCATGGAGGAGCATTTGCATGAACCAAACTTCAAGTTCACCAAGGAGTTTATTTGTGGACCGCAAGGAGGATTTTTCTTGTAGCATATTGAATAGGAATGTGATATAATCCTATGTAATAGATATGTTGAAATTCTTAACGAGGGGTTTTCTCTTTGGAGAGGTAAATAACAATTTTTTTTTGTAAATGTAAGAGTTTTGAAAATAATGTACTTGCAATGTTTGATCATATTTTTGTTTTATGCATTTGCGCACTTAGATTTATTCATTTTGTATCAATGACGTGGACCCGTGTCTCACACCGCCATTTTCCCATCATCAGCCTCCCACCGTCAACCGCATCCAATACGTTGCCACCGTCCTCGCCTCCACCAGCCACTACACACGACCATAGCGACTCTGTAGTACTCTCTGTACCTCCTCCCACTTCGATATAGACACTGGTCTTATCCATGCCGCCAGATTCAACGCATCTACGACCATCATTGGATTTGATGCACTTATGCCCCTGCGCCATCTTATATATTCCGTCTAGATTTATTGGAAACCAAACTGTGCAGCCACCCGTAGCTCACCGCACACCTCACGTTATGTATTACTGATCTCTCCACTTGCATCGCCATACGGCCACCACCTCATCTTCATTGTCCAGTCACCCTAGCCTACTAACTTGTCGGCATGCCTCTGTCGATCATCAAGTTTGATCACTATCGGTAACTGTTGCTACGCCGGATCTCAAAGACGATAGCCCGGGATGGGTTTTCTTGAAATGAGAAACGGACAAGTGATGCAGTTACTCTCATTGGGCTGATTGTTCTTCGGTGACCTAATATTTGTGCTCATTTGTTTCTTATTTTTATTTAAAAAGGTTGCAAGGTTTGGTTTCAGGAAGAAGATACATTGATATATTGATCAAGATTTATCTATTAGATGTTGGAGCACTAATTGATAGAGATGAGATTGAAGAGGACGCGATGTCCATATTTGAGGAGGCTCGGAAGAAACAAGTGTGCAAGCTACAAAAGGCAAAAGAGAAGAGCAATATGGAGATGGAGAAAGTATTGACTGGGCTTGTATAGCAATCAAGTTATCTTTCTATTGAAGTTTGTAATTTCGTTAGTCATTTTCTTTTGGGTCATTTTCTTCAAGTGAGGAGTTAGTGAAGTATGTGCCCAAGAAAGATGGCATCGAATGAAATAACTGAGTAGTAAAACTTTAACTTGATGACCTCAGAGTAAATGATTTGTTTTGGAGAGTTAAGGCTAGGGGTTTTTGCTAGGAACCACTTTTATTTAACGGAGCAAATATAAAGAGTTAAGATATAAGGGGCCATATAAGGGAGAAAATTTTGAGGGAACAACTAGAGATGCTCTTAGGAAAGGAGAAGCGTTAAGTGGATCACGTTTCCTATTCGGTCAACTCATTTAAGCTGGAGGATCAACCTCTTTTGTGGATCAACGTAGATTTTACATGCTTCATGTATCTTGTCAAGTTCCTCGACTCTGGAAATGAATTAGAGACACTTGACGGGCCATGTTCAATTTATATTTCAGTTGTCTTAGTTTGCAAGCTTGGTTATTATTGGGTCTCTATGTTTTTTAACTTCATTATATCGACACTAAATAAATAAACATTTTTGATTGAGTCAATCCTATTGCAACACTCACAGAGCATCTACTAATATGTGCAATCAAAGCCTATGGCTGCACCAACATGTGAGAGATCATGGTGTAGTAAAATATCATCCATAAAGTTGTGATAACTAGGGAGGCATCAACACAGAATGACGCTATGGTTGCCTTGCGAGCTGGCCCAGACGTGGATACCGGGGTAGGCTCTTTGACTCAAGATGCTATGCTGATCATGGAGGACATGACAATGGCGACAACCACTGCTGCAGTGAGGAGGCTCAGACAGAGGGTCACTGACATCGGAGAAGAATTAACCTTTTCAAGCAAATGTGAACAAGGAAGAGAGCTGACAAAAGATTAGTCGAGTGAGAGAGCATCGTGTGCTTGTGCATCTCAATACCCAAAGTGTGGCATACATAAGAGTGTGACTGGTAGCGTAACCTTCTAGGGATTTGAATAATAAAAACGAATGATAAAAAGTGTCTGCATGAAGCACTACAATCTTGGCACATAGTGTTGGCCTTTTTTCACAGGAGTTGTGCGGGTCATCTTGCTGATTAGGAACATTTGGCTTCAGGCCTTCAACTCTTCAACCTAAATCATTTTGTTTCATTCTGAACCAACGAGAACTTCAATTAGTTACAAGGATATAATAAAGTGATGGCGGGACTTGACAAGTGTATCATGCAGTGAACGATCCATAGTATACTCCCGACAGAGCATCCAAGTTAAATTATTAATTAACCCAACATGATGCAAGGAAAGATCATCCTTAAACTGAGCCTCGTCTAAAAAAACACTTGACAAAAAGCTTCAGTCTGTTACGCTACACGCGGGCACCACATCTGTGCTAAACGATGATAGTAGTAATGTGATGGTGCAAAATTTATTAAAATTTGCATGTCACATATATCCATGCCACCAACCAAATATATCGTGCAAAATTCCGTGAGGAAAATACATACACATATCCGATGTGCCAAATGTAGGATAAAACTATGCCTAGCCAAAATCAATCTTCATTCTGCATATAAAATAGGCTTAACACAAACAAATTGTTGCGTGCTAGGAAAACATATTCCTAAACATCACACATGAAATCATGGAGGAGTATTTGCATGAACCAAACTTCATGTTCACCAAGGAGTTTATCGTGGACCGCAAGGGGGATTTTTCTTGTAGCATATTGTAATAGGAATGTGATATAATCCTATGTAATAGATATGTTGAAATTCTTAATCAAGGGTTTTCTCTTCGGAGAGGTAAATAATTTTTTTTATGTAAATGTAAGAGTTCTGAAAACAATGTACCTGCAATGTTTGATCATATTTTGGTTTTATGCATTTGCGCACTTAGATTTATTCATTCTGTATCAATGACGTGGACACGTGTCTCACACCGCCATTTTCCCATATCAGCCTCCCCCCTGTCAACCGCATCCAGTACGTTGCCACCGTCCTCGCCTCCACCAGCCACTATACACGACCATAGCGACTTTGTAGCACTCTCTGTACCTCCTCCCACTTCGATTCAGACACTGGTCATACCCACGCCACCAGATTCAATGCATCTACGACCATCATTGGATTCGATGCACTTACGCCCCTGCGCCATCTTATATATTCCGTCTGGATTTATTGGACCAAACTATGCAGCCACCCATAGGTCACCGCACACCTCACGTTATGTATTCCTGCTCTCTCCACTTGCATCGCCATACGACCACTACATCATCTTCATTGTCCGGTCACCCTAGCCTACTAACTTGTCGGCATGCCTCTGTCGATCTTCAAGTTTGATCACTATCGGTAACTGTTGCTATGCCGGATCTCGAAGACGATAGCCCGGGATGGGTTTTATTGAAATGAGAAACGGACAAAGTGATGCAGTTACTCTCATTGGGCTGATTGTTCTTAGGTGACCTAATGTTTGTGCTCATTTGTTTCTTATTTTTATTTAATAAGTTTGCAAGGTTTGGTTTCAGGAAGAAGAATACATTGATATATTGATCAAGATTTATCTATTAGATGTTGGAGCACTAATTTATAGATATGAGATTGAAGAGGAAGCAGTGTCCATATTTGAGGAGGCTCGGAAGAAACAAGTGTGCAAGCTAGAGAAGGCAAAAGAGAAGAGCAATAAGGAGATGGAGAAAGTACTGACTGGGCTTGTAGAGCAATCAAGTTATCTTTCTATTGAAGTTTGTAATTTCGTTAGTCATTTTCTTTTGGGTCATTTTCTCCAAGTGAGGAATTAGTGAAGTATGTGCCAAATAAAGATGGCATCGAATGAAATAACTGAGTAGTAAAACTTTAACTTGATGAACTCAGAGTAAATGATTTGTTTTGGAGAGTTAAGGCTAGGGGTTTATCTAGGAACCACTTTTATTTAACGGTGCAAATATAAAAAGTTAAGATATAAGGGGCCATATAAGGGAGAAAATTTTGAGGGAACAACTAGAGATGCTCTTAGGAAAGGAGAAGCGTTAAGTGGATCACGTTTCCTGTTCGGTCAACTCATTTAAGCTGGAGGATCAACCTCTTTTGTGGATCAACGTAGATTTGACATGCTTCATGTATCTTGTCAAGTTCCTCGCCTCTGGAAATGTATTAGAGACACTTGACGGGCCATGTTCAATTTATATTTCAACTGTCTTAGTTTGCAAGCTTGGTTATTATTGGGTCTCTACGTTTTTTAACTTCATTATATCGACACTAAAGAAATAAACATTTTCGATTGAGTCAATCCTATTACAACACTCATAGAGCATCTACTAATATGTGCAATCAAAGCCGATGGCTGCACCAACATGTGAGAGATCATGGTGTAGTAAAATATCATCCTTAAAGTTGTGATAACTAGGGAGGCATCAACACAGAATGACACTATGGTTGCCTTGCGAGATGGCCCAGACGTGGATACCGGGGTAGGCGCTTTGACTCAAGATGCTATGCTGATCATGGAGGACATGACAATGGCGACAACCACTGCTGCAGTGAGGAGGCTCAGACAGAGGGTCACTGACATCGGAGAAGAATTAACCTTTTGAAGCAAATGTAAACAAGGAAGAGAGCAGACAAAAGATTAGTCGAGTGAGAGAGCATCGTGTGCTTGTGCATCTCAATACCCAAAGTGTGTCATACGTAAGAGTGTGACTGGTAGTGTAACCTTCTAGGGATTTGAATAATAAAAATGAATGATAAAGAGTGTCTGCATGAAGCACTACAATCTTGGCACATAGTGTTGGCCTTTTTTCACAGGAGATGTGCGGGTCATCTTGCTGATTAGTAACATTTGGCTTCAGGCCTTCAACACTTCATCCTAAATCATTTTCTTTCGTCCTGTACCGACGAGAACTTCAATTAATTACAAGGATATAATAAAGTGATGGCAGGACTCGACAAGTGTATCATGCACTGAATGATCCATAGTATGCTCCCGAAAGAGCATCCAAGTTAAATTATTAATTAACCCAACATGATGCTAGGAAAGATCATCCTGAAACTGAGCCTCGTCTAAAAAATCACTTGACAAAGGAAAGCTTAAAAACGTGTAGAAAGCTAGTTAGCATGATGCACACCTATGCAGAATCTGAGGTAAACGAAAGCACAAGATATCTGCCCAAAACCGTCTCCCATATGCCTCCCAATGTCTCATGCTCCTCAGTTAACCTGGCTGCACATGCTTCGTCAAAAGATTTAGAACCTTTCCGGAGACCGATCTGAAGGAGAAACGAGAGTTTTTTGAACATCTGACATGATAGTCCAATGTACATACCAAATGGGACAAAATATCAGTTGTCACAGAACTTCCATATTCCAAGTTGTACAATAAGAAATGCTCAATTTAAGCAAGAAAAAATAATAAACAGTGCCTAGTGCAAGTTATAAAGCTAAAGAAAACACTGAACAATAATTGTGGGTGTTTACTCAAGGCTGCAAGCCAAAGCTTCAGAGATTTTCACTCAACACGCGGCGAAAACTCAATTCCATGTCTTAAGCTGGAGATACATGAGAATAAAAAACCTTAATGACGATGTCAGACTTGGCTTCAACCAAAGAATCTCTCAGGTTCTGGGCCCGCGCCGGACCCTGAAAAAGCAACAAAAAAATATTCGATGAGCCAGCGCACAAACTTACAAACTTTAACCCACGTAGAGAACAAAAAAAGTATCTATTAAATTACTCAATTTGAACACGCTGACTGATATGTATATCCAAGTAGTGTCTCGAGTAGATAGACATGTAAATCTCCAGAGTTAGGAAAGAACCAGTGCAGCAAAGGGAGCAAAGTGAAGCTGGGACTGAATATGTGAGCCCCATCCGATGACTCCGATCTGCTTGACGATCTTGAATGCCTCTAGGGGGCAGCGACGAGAGGTTCTACTAGACCCTCACGATGTTACTGCATGGAACAAAACACACAAAACAAATTGTCAAAACAAAATCTTGGGGAGGGATAACGATAACGATGGAATGGTAGTTCTGTAAAAATGCAGACAACCTTGCTTGATCAAGAAGATGGTACTTTGAACCGATTAATCATTGACTAAAATGTTCCACCTGTGCATGCCAGATATGCGCCACCTTGCTGTTTCAGGCCTCCATTACATGTTGCTTGCTTATATATACAATATATCGTAATTTTTGTCTTATTTTCGACGTAAAAAGAGACTGTAAGAAAATATATAATCGCCGTAAAAAATATTTGATGTTATATAAATTTACAAACGTAAAGACATAGCGTAAAATATACATAAACTTCAAATTTTCTTGTCTCATGACTTATATATTTATTTTCTTATGCAAAATTTTACGTAGTGAATTAATAGGAATGTAACTATTTGAATTCTAAATGTAATTTAATATATAGGTCTTACTTCTTGATGAGCTACAACACCTGAAACGAAAAATAACACTAGGATTGTTAGGTGGAGCTTGATGAAGCAGTAATGCCTAGCCAAAACACTTCCTATCTTTAAAAGCCAGCTAGCTACATCCCATATAGAAGAATGGGCACTCAAAGTCGTAGTATAAGTACGTGTGGCTATGGGTCTATCTCCTTTATATTTTTTAGTACTACTTACCAGAAATAATGATCACATCAATAGCGGGTCAACTATGAGGGATATGTACTATAAAGGGACATGATGCATTGGAATTTTAGCTAGAGAAAGATCATCAAAAAACTTCAAATTGGGTGCGCCGTCTTGCCTAGAGCATCTTCATTGTGGAGATCTCCATGGCAAAAGAGTGATGATTCCGGGACAGTAATGGGCCTGCGCAACCAGCGGCCCAAAACTTAATTAGGGAGCCAATCCAGTGCGTGTGCATATTGCTGGCCCAGTCCTTAGCACCGAATACTATCCGGTGACTCCCGACGACCAAAGGCGAACGCGGCAGCGGCGACCAGGATGATGAAGGGAAGCTAATTTCTCGATCAATCCTCCGCACTGCAAAGCTAGCCTCAAACTAGCCACTCTGCGCCTGATTTTATTTTATTGAAACGGAGATGCTCTTACACCACATCCACAGTTGATTTTGCAGCTAGGCATTGGACATATATACATGGGCATTTATTTACAACATGATTCTGCTTTTTAGTCATATACTTTCTCTTGTTTCGCGTGTGTAAAGTTTTAGCTTCGTATATCATTTGTTTCTTGTCTAAATATCATATCCAGGTGAAGATGATGAGAAGATGGAATTGGAATGGACTGCTACACGACAGGAGCGGAGCGGGGTACGGCCGTTCGGGCCCACTTGGCAGCAGGAGATGCTTCTCGTACCGGCCCATCGGGCGCGCGAGGACCGAGGACTAGTCGTTGATACGTCCGGCCCCACCTGTCTGGCTGGCGAGTGGGACAGACGCGAGTAGACCGCGGCGAGATACGCCCGGCCACGCGGTGTCTCCTCGGCCCTCGCCGCCGCTCGGCCGCTATAAAAAGAGCGCCCCCGGGAGGACACAGCCACCCTCTCCCGTCTCAGCTCTCACCACGCCACCCGCATCGCAGCCGCACGTGCCCCCGTCGATCGCCATCTTCCCCGCTCCTCTCCTCCCCTCCCTCATGGTGCCCACACCCTACTTCGTCCTCGGCGCCGCCCCGGAGGACACGACGGCGGCTGACACGTCGGCCCATGCCGTTGCGCCGGACCACTCAGATGCGGTGGCGCGGGCGGGGCAGCGCCGCCAGGCGGCGTCCGGGCCGGGGAGGCAGCAGGCGGCCTCCGGCGGCGGCGGCGTCAAGAAGACCCCTAAGCGCGGCCCCGGCGTGGCGGAGCTCGAGCGCCTGCTCTGCGGCGGCGGCGGGCCGCCGCCCAGGAGGACCCCGAACCCGCAGCGCGGCCTCAGCGTGGCGGACCTCGAGCGCCTGCGCTGCGGCGGCGTCGACCCGCAGCACGACCTCAACTCCGTCGTCCTGCAGCAGCACCACGACTACCTGCCTGCCTTCGACGCCGCCACCACCGCGCCATACTACTCCAACCACAATCTCGCCGACACCATGACGGCCGCTCGCAAGGTACGTGCATTGGCTCGATGCGTTTGCAAAGCTCGGCATCATTCATCTAGATTTGTCAGAACTAACTGATTACTATGTTGCAACAACCGATCGACATGCAGGAGACGGCCGGAGAAGGGTTCGCGGCAGCGGAGGGGAGGAAGGAGGTGCGGGAGATCGAGTTCTTCCCGACGAGGGTCACCTGCCACGGCGATCCCGACGAGTCCGAGCTGCGCACGCCGCCGCCCTCCTCCTCGTCGCCACCCGGCGGCGTCGGTGGCTCCCTGGACCTGTCCCTGAGGCTCTAACTAGGGTTTGGATCTCCGATCAGTATCCGGCCGTAGATCCATGAACGAGTTCTTGGATTGTTTTGATTAATGCTTGTCATTTCTGGAGCTGATAACAGTTTGCCAAACATGCATGCATGTATCGGATGAAACATGTATGAAAATCTATAAATAGACTTATATGGAACGGATGGAGTACTACCCCGTTTCTTTCCTTTTTAATTCATTGTCATTTTTTGAAATTCACAATATTATTTGGTTCGTGAATTTATTTTTAATTAACAAACATTCATTAAAATTCATGAATATTTTTTTGGATTTATGTACATTTTTTATGAACCTTTGCAATTCATGTGTATGTTTTCATATTCATGAACATTTTTGAATTTGTGATCATTTTCAGAAATTGGGAAACTCTTATGAATTGAAGAATAGTTTTAGAAAACTTCCAAGCATACTTGATATTCATGAATATTTTTCTTTTAGCCGGCAACCACTAGAAAGAAGAACAGAGCTACGACAAAAATAGTAGAGCAATTTTTTTTATGAAACAATAGTAGAGCAAGCTAAAATACACAAGCGATTGCGCTGGGAAAAAACACTATTTTTTTTCTAGAATATGCACGAGTGTGCATATCATATATTATAGAAGAAAATGATGAAGAAACCCTCCACAAGGTTTACATATTATTTACATGGCCCATGGACCTCACCCACACATTGTCTCTACTAGGTGCTACTCACCGCCTACCCGCCTAGTTATACCACCAAAGAAGGAGTCCAGATCACTCTTAAGCAGTCCCGCAGACCTCCAAATCCGTCCTTCGTGCTCAATGTTCCGAAGCAGCAGCTGGAGTGACGGTGTTTCTCCATCGAAGACTAGGAAAAAACACTACTGGGCCCAGCCCATAGCGCAAGGGGCTGCACGAGCCCTTCTCTGGGCATAGTGAGTAGGACTGTGGGAGAATGTAATTAAAAGGAAAAAGTGAGTAGGAGGACCTTTTTTTTTGCGGGGGGAAAGGAAAATCTCATTACTTAAGGTGGTGCATCATCCTTGCACAATTTCACAATTTCGTTCGTACCTCCTCCTAACCACACCGCAGTCCGAGGAGTACAACGCCCGTAGGCAGCTAGACTATGACTAACTTTATTTTTGGTACGGCTAATAAGAGTAACTGAGATCTCCCTATCAACTTTTAACATCTCCTGAATTTCACTCACAATGGTCATATGCCTTGATCGGTTCCGTTCAGTGGCCTGTAGCATCACCACTGCTTCCGAGCAATCCAACTCCACCTGGATGGGGCAGGTCGTGCGCTCCAGTGCAAGCGCGAGGCCTTCTTTGCATGCCTCCAGTTCGGCATCAAGGGCATTATCACATGCAAAGAGCTGCCGGCATGCTGTGAAAATAATTTCACCATGGGTGTCCCGCAACACCATACCACACCCAGCAGTACGATTAGCAGCGACATAACTACCATCCATATTTAGCTTAGTCCAACCATCAGGCGGGCGTGACCAGCGTTGCATCTCTGCTTCACACGCACGTTGCTTTTTCACTTGGTTTGGAGCAAGGCGTACACTGTCCAGCGAAAGCACCATCTTCCCTTTGACTTGGTCCTCCTGTGGAAACTGCTTGATGCACAACAAAGAGTTTATGTAGCTTTGAAGGAAGCGTCTGGAAGATTCCGTCGACGGCGGAGCTTTGTCATGTGTAATCTCATTTCTGACATGCCAAATACGCCAAAGAACCATCAACAGCACCATGCAGCTAATCTCAGGTAGCTGATCGAGCACACCGAGTAGCCATTCTGGTCCTGTGTAGCGCACCTCGTCGACGTCTGGAAGGGGCCAGTCCCTTGCCACAGCTCTCCATAGGTCCCTAGCTCGAGGGCATCTGCACATAGCGTGGAAGCCATCCTCGCGTTCCACACCACATAGGGGACAAAGATCATTAAGCTCCAGATTACGCGTAAATTTATTTGCCCAAGTAGCGAGAGAATTAGACACCAGCCTCCATGCAAAGACTCGTATCTTTGGGGGAGTAGGGCACCCCCATATGGTCTTCCAGATGGCGCAACGACCATCCGGTGCCCTGCTCGATGCGCTTGCCAGTGGACGTTTGCGCTCGTCCATGGCAAAGCGATATGCTGAACGGACGGAGAAGACACCAGATTTCTCCGGGGCCCATGCCAGAACATCGTCCGAGGCACGAGGGGAAGTCTTTATGCTGGTGATGGTATCGACATCGACCGGAAGAAAATATTGGCGGAGAACATCGACCTTCCAGGCCCCATTTGCGCCCAACAGATCGGACACACGCCGGAGTCGGCACGTTCCCTGGGGCGTGATAAGCTGGCCAGATGGTTCTCGAGGCAGCCACCTATCCCGCCAAATGCGGATTTGCGTACCGCTTCCCACCCGACATATGAGCCCTTTCTTCAAAAGGTTGAGGCCGTGCTGGATGGATTACCAAGTCACTGATGCATTCCCAGTAAAGACAGTATCCTCCATCCTTCCCTCGGGATAGTAGCGGGCTTTAAGAACCTGCGCACAAAGACTGTCAGGTTTAGTTAATAACCTCCAAGCCTGCCTAGCCAGCAGGGCCTGATTGAACACCCTGAAATCTCGAAAGCCCAGTCCACCACACAACTTATGCCTCTGAATTTTTGGCCAAGCTTGCCAGTGTGTTTTTCGCTTCCCCTTCTATGACCCCCACCAAAAATTACGGACCATCCTGTTAAGATCGTCACAGACAGACATGGGAAGCTTGAACACGCCCATCATATAAGTGGGTGTAGCTTGTGCGACTTCCTTGATCATCGTTTCCTTGCCTGCCAAGGATAGAGTATCTCCCCAAGCAATAATTCTTTTTGTCAAGCGGGCTTGTAGATTCTGACATTTTCCTTTGGACATTCTGCCTTCAGGAGTTGGGAGCCCCAAATATTTCTCCTCAAAAGTTGAGAGTTGAACCTGCAACTCTGCTCTGACACTGTTTTGGTCATTTTCTGAGCAAGCTCTACCAAACATAATACTGCATTTAGCTGGGTTGATGAGTTGCCCTGTGGCGCCTTCATAAGTTGTGATTATTGAGCGGACCCCATTAGCTTGGTGCGAGTCTGCCTTAAAAAACAAGAGGGTGTCATCGGCAAACAGAAGGTGGGAGATGCCAGGCGCCCGCCGACACACCTTCAAAGATGTGAATAGTCATTTTTCCTCTCCATCCTTCAACAGAGCAGAAAGCCCATCAGCAATAAATAGGAACAAAAAAGGGGAGAGGGGGTCACCTTGACGAAGCCCACGCGACGGGGTGAACGAATCCAAGAGGGTGCCATTAAATTTGACAGTGTATCTAACCGAGGTGACGCAAGTCATAATCCAGTCCACCCATCGGTCAGCGAAACCCAACTTTTGCATCGTCCGCTTCAAGAAAACCCATCAACCCGATCATATGCCTTTGAGAGGTCTATTTATATGCACAGAAGCTTCTCGCAGGGTCCTTCTCTTGCTGAATATGATGTATGCACTCAAACGCAACCAACACGTTGTCAGTTATCATCCTGCCTGGCACAAAGGCACTCTGCTCTGGGGAGATGATCTCATCAAGTATAGGCCTTAACCTATTCACCAAACATTTCGACACCACCTTGTAAATAACGTTGCATAAACTGATAGGCCTGAAGTCTGTGAGTTTAACGGGGTTGTCAACCTTAGGAATGAGCACGATAGCGGTATTGTTGACCCCCTCTGGCATAATCCATGTCCTGAAAAACTCCTTCACTCCAGCGAAAACATGATCCTTCATGACCGTCCAGTTTCTCTGAAACATTCTAGCTGGGAAACCGTGAGGTCCAGGGGCCTTGAGAGGCCCAATCTGGAACAGCGCATCTGCAATCTCCTTGTCAGAAAAATCTGCGCACAGACCTTCATTCATTATGTCAGTAACCCTAGCACGAATAAGATCAATAATAGGATCCGCACATAATGAGGTATCAGAGGTGAACAGGGTTGAGAAATAATTTGTAACCATCTCCGCCATGGTAGTCGAGTCCTTTTGCACTACCCCAGCCTCATCCACGAGAGATTTAATACGATTTTTGCGCGCGCGCCAAACTGCCCTACTATGGAAGAATTTTGTATTACGGTCCCCCTCCCTTAACCAGTCAATCCTCGACCACTGCATGCAAAGCATTTCTTCCCTGTAAAGCAATTCATTCATACGATCTGTAGCCTCTTTGATGGTTCTATGGTCTGCATTCATAGCCATTAGTTCCTCAAGTCTCGTACGGGATTTATTAATTTTCTTAACAACATTACCAAATTTCTTTTTGCTCCAGCCATGAAGAGCATGCATGAGCTCACCTAGCGTCGCAGCCACGTCACCGAGGTTACCCATGGCGCCTGCGGCTGCCCAGGCCTGCGCAATCACCTCGGGAAGTGCCGCATCCCATTCCCAGGCCACCTCATAATGGCGGCACCTCTTGCCATTGTCCTGCCGAGGTGGTTCAGTGAAGCACCGGAGAAGGATGGGGGCGTGGTCCGAAGTAGGAGCCACCAGGTGCTGAACATTGGCATCCGCATAAATATCACGCCACTGGTTATTAGCCACTGCCCTGTCGAGACGTACCTTGACATTCGCCCTTCCATGGCGGCGGTTGTCATAGGTGTAAGGGAGGCCTGAAAACCCAAGATCACCAAGGCCACGAAGTTCTAAAACATCACGAAAATCAATCATCTGACCTGCTGAACGAGGAGTCTCGGAGAAGTGTTCGAAACCCCACGTAGCCTCATTGAAGTCTCCAATTACCATCCACGGCATGTCAGTTTGTTGGTGAAGATCATGGAGGAGAGACCACATGCGGTGTCGGTTATCCGTCCTTGGCTCGCCATAGACGCAAGTAAGTCTCCAAGGGGGCTCACCCGCTGCACCACTCACGTACGCATCAATGTGCCTTTGGTCCATAGATTTTACATCGAGAGTCAATGACTCATGCCAATAGAGAGCAAGACCTCCACTCAAACCAACACTATCAACTGCATCAAAGCCTCTTAACCCTAGACGAGGCATATATCTTTTCATTCTATCCTTGGACTGCCTAGTTTCACACAGGAAAACAATACTGGGGGAATGAGTCTGCACCAAGCTCACAAGATCACGAGCAGTCCGAGAATTCCCTCCTCCTCTGCAGTTCCAACTCAAAAGGCTCACGTTGCTAGTCTGGTTTCCCGGTAACTTTGTTCGAGGCACATGTGCTGCGTGCGTCTCCGGCGGCGGCGCCGCCGCCGCCGCCGCATGGCATATAGGTCCCCCGTTGGCTGGCTTCGGGTGGGTAGCGTCCTCGCTGGATGCCCCTTTCTCACCCCAACCAACTTTCAGGTTCAGTGATTTAGCCATCGGCCTGTGCGACATAGAGCTAGGGTTCTTGGTAGAGCCACCGGGATCAAACTGTACGCTGGCTGGACGGGGACTGCTATGATCCTCACCCCCGTATGCTCCTTCTCCATGACCAACCCCGTCTGATTGGGGATGCCCTCTCACACTCGACGGTGCACTAACCTTGAATAGCGGCAGACAATCAGACGAGGCGTTGACCTGTCCAGATCCATCAATAGCAGGGCTGCTACGGCCATGCAGACCCAGCAGCGAAGAGGCGGACGAAGCCGCAACGGGAAGATCACCAGCGGCGGCCAGGACGAAGTCCGGCTGCGGCCGCGGCGCCTGGGGCGTCGCCCCTAAATCGCCAGGTACCATACGCCCTAACGAAACGTTTTTTTTGCAATGGTATTGTGACGCAAGCATAGGAGGACTCGGTGTCAGCGTGCTAAATAATAAGTGTCACTTTTTGCTGATCGCCGTAATAACTGCTATTTTGATGAAAACACATGAAATGATACCGTAGCAGAATTGCTATACACATTTGTATCGTAAAAGTTTAAGGAGCTCGCTCTAAAATTGAGCCCATAGCTTCAAGGAATCACAAAGTGTAGTCGTACATGATGTCTCATTTTTTTCGAGAATGAGGAACTCTCCCATGTGAGTTTCTTGATCTTCCGATTGCTGCTTTCATTTTTTTCTAAACTATCTTACATGTATTATTTCTCAGCCGTAGCTTGCTTGGTTTGCAAGAATTTTTTGTAGTCGTATTGTTTTTCTTTTATACATGTAACTTTGGCTGTAGCTAGCTCACTTTGGAGTCGTGTCATCTTGCAGTTGTTTCTTTGACATCTAATTTATGTCTGGAATATTTTCTTTCATTGACATTCAGGTAAGAAAACAGACAACAACGGATGTATCCAATTCGTTTGTGAAAACCTGTACGACTGTATAGTAGCCTCATGGCCTTGCTGAACCCGCATATGCATGCATGCATCCCTATTGTATTATACTGTTACTATTGTGAACAATTGAAATTCGGGTGATGGTCTTGCCAAACCCTGTCGGGCGGACAAAGGGGGAGCGAAGCCACATCCGAAGCATTTTGATATATGTTTAGAGGTGGTAATTAATATTTTCAAATAGCCAACACATCTCGTAAATATTCATCAAGCTAAAGAACACAATTTGCCTAGTAAGTGGAGGGAGGTAGGGCCGACGGTAGGAGGAAGAATGTATGTTGTAAATATCACTAAAAGTGATGAATTTATAATCTACATGATACTATATGCTTTATTATACCGCAGCCAAAGGAGTAGTGTCAAATCTTTCTGCAAAATATCGAACTTTTCTTTATCCATTGAATACGATTCAGCTAAATGTTGCACTATGTTACTTGTATGTAGCCATTGTTTGTTCTCCTACCTAAATGATCATACGAATACAAAGAAAATATCATACAACATCTATAATCTTTGCTATATCAAGAACCACGACGAGCATAACTAGATGATCCTTTGCACTTGTCGCGGTATTAACTTCCAGGCATTAGGATATGTTTTAGGCACAGATGATTATCATAAGAGATTCTCAGCATATCATAAGTTTTGCGTTCTTGAAAACGTGCACTTCTTCAATCCAGAACATAGACATAATTCAAGAAAATCCAGTCAAGAGATTTGCTCTATGTAGGTTGATTCTCTCATTGTTGCAACGAGCGAAAGGCTTTCTTCCTCAGTTTGCCGTGGGCAATCATCAGGTCGCTGAATAGTCTAGGGATGTAGCACTTATATTGAGCAAAGTCTCAAGCTTGTCATCCCAGCACTCTGTTTCTTACATGATTCTTTTGGTTCAAATTTAGAAGAGATGGAAATGAAATTTGCATTGCGTCCACTTAATTGACGCGCCGATGGCCTTCATGTATTTTTTTATATAGAAATCAAGCAAATTATAGCGAGCAAAAACATGTTGCGGATATCTGGGGTTCTACTCGGCGAAGCTTAATGTCCTTGAATAATTCCAAGTTGTCTGTGTGGACACGACGACATGTGCACACACCATCTTCTGTAGATGACACAAATGGTAACATGGAGAAACAACTCACATGTCTTTATGGCAAGGCACTTGCTTAAAAATTGAATAAATTAGTCTAGCATGTCACCCATTAATCCAGAAATCGTGAGAAATGATACGTTGACTTGTGGAGCAACATGAGAAAGTGTGTTTATTTTCATTAAATCAAATGTGTGAATGTGTTCAGCTACTTATGTTTCTTCCTCATCCCCCTCAAAAGCTGATGTGCTAATAGGTCCAGTTTGGTTCGCTACAAGCAATCAGTTGTAATATATGTTAGACTCTTATGGCTCTTCAACTTAGCCTAGAAATACCAATTTTATGTTTTTCTCACCTCCTCCAAAAGTGATCGTTATTTTGTGATCTCGGTTTTGTGATCCGGGAGGACACAACGATGGGAGCGGTAACACAACGAGGAACCTCAGCCGGAGGGTTGTTGTCATTCAAAGAAGAATAGACCCTTCTCAAACAAATTTTTTCAAAATGTTGTTGAAAAAATGAGGAGGGAGAGAGAGAGAGGGAGAAAGCATTGTGTGTGCACGCATCTCAACACAGAGATGGTGGCATTTATAAGAGTTTGAGTGGTTTATCTTTTTCCAGAATGCTTAAACTAGGAACTAAGAAGAGATTTGGGGCTGGTCCTTCACTCGCTCATCTTTTCCCCGAGTCTGGTTCGCCAATAGTCCCGGTAATGCAGATGAAGTTTTTAGTGTGTGTTAGCTAGTCCAGAACCTTGGGCTCAGGTTGTTGGCTGCCAGTAAATCTCCCACTACTGCAGGAATGCCTAGCAGTGGCGTGTTCAAAAAGGCCAGTAGTGGCCAGCTAGCCTCTTTGGGCCGCCCGCGATTGACCTCTTGCCACTGCTAAGGAGGCATCCCGCCACTGGTAGGTCCCTAACAGTGGCGAGCGGAGCAACTTGCCCACCGGTGTTATCCATCTCATAGCAGTGGGGGACAACCATATCTATGGCGGATGAATCTCCGCTCCCACCAGTATAATCGATGCACCAGGCTAGATTAAAAATGTTTGTGTGGCAGCATAATATGCTGCCACAGCAGTGTTAGCTGATGCATATAGGGGACAGTTATCAATAAAATGCAAGCAAATCAGGAATAAAACTTGTGGTAATCACTGAAAATAAAGAACGAGAAGTACATTAAGAATGAACGAGTTACACAAAATACATGGTCATCCTCTACATAGTGCATGACGCCAAATATGTTTAGTCACGGTTTCACTTTTACCCGCTGCAATGCGCTAGGTAAGGCTCCTTTGTTGGTTGTATGCATTTTCTTCGGAGTTATTATAGAATAGGTCGGACGACATGTGGACCTCCTTGTTTATGATAGCCGCTAACTTGACTTGTAGTTCTTCGAGCACTAAGCCAGTTTCAGGATGATTGTTTTGTACTTCTTGACCTCATTTGAGGATTTTATCATGCTGATTTAACATTTTGTGGACCGTATGAATTCTGCCATGTGAATGTAGGTGTAGAAGCCACATGTCAGACTAGTCGGCGATTGTTGCATGCAAGATAGAGTGTTTCAACTGAAAGTAATCATTTTCTTTCCACTTCCTTTGTAGTTTTTCTCAAATGTGTGGCCTCCTGTAGTATTCCAATCAAAAAGAGTATCATCGAGAAGGTCCTTCGGGAGGGACCAGTCTCTTCCCGCGCTCTTCGTGGAATCCAGCAAGTAAGATTGCACATTTGTGGTCTTAGCACTAGGAGAACACAATGGTTGTTGTGCAAAACAGAATAAACATACCGCGTGATCATGACAAAGTTACAAATTTTGAGACGTGACAACATATATGAAGGAAAGGTACAAAAGTGAAGGCGTAAAGCCAAAGAAGGACGTACATGGGTTGGTATGGCATGAGGAGAAAGTTTTTAAGCTTGTTCTATTGCATGAAATCCAGAAGGTAACTCTTCACACACCGCCTCCCTTCCTCATTTTTTAGGATTTCCTCGCTCATGAGATAAGGGTCGGCTATGGTGACAAGGAAAATTGTCTTGCACACATTTCTGTTTGTTATGGTAATATAAAAAATATTCGTGTTGTCAAAATTTTCACAATGCGTGCCTTTCATTTCTTTAGTTTGATTGTTTCCTTTGTATTCAATATGCTTCTAGTGGCTGATCCTTCCATTTTTGTTGTGGCATCTTTATTTTCACAGGTGTTGTGTGTTCTAGAAGATGGAAGAGGAAGAAAACCTATTTTTGTTGAACTAAATTTTCTGTATTCTGTTTGGTTGTACATATCATTTGATAGTTTTGTATAGGAACAAGTGATACTATTTTGTAGGGCTTTATGGCCTGTGATGTAAACATATTTAGTGCTGAAATATGAAATTATTTGCAAAATTTGTCGAAAAGGTGGATCATATGTATGAATATGTGAATGGGCTGAAAAGAGTGCTGGACCAACTCCAGGATTGAATTAATATTTGAATGTATAAAAAGGCCGAATGTAAACCAGAAATCGGCTGCACAAAATTGTACATATATTCTTGAAAGGCCAAACGTGAATAAAAATTGATGGGCTGGCCAGTTGGGCTTGGCCCATGTAGCAGACAAAAATTAACAGAAATAAATATACTAAATGGGTTGAATTAATGGGCTCGGCCCATATAGACACCTAATTGGACCGGGCTGAATCTTATCCACGTTAGCTTGCCACGCTAGATCCTACGTGGCTTGGGGAGGCTGCTAGTGACCAAAATTTTGGTCGAAGAACCGACGACCTTTTACATATTACAAAGAAGGTCGTTAATTTCAGTTTACGACCGCCAACTTTTGACCTTCTGTTTTTGGTCAAAAAAGGTCGCAAATGAAAAATAATGACCTTTCAGTGACCAATAGTGTTTGTCGCAAGTTGACATATTTCTTGTAGTGTTGGTGAGATGAACCGGGACCAATGGGCCTCGCTCCTAGCCCATTGCCCTTGGTCCCGGTTGATGGCTTCAACCAGGACCAAAGGTTGCCCTTTAGTCCCAGTTCATGCCACGAACCGGGACCAATGAGATGCCTAAATAAGTGGGAACAAAATAAAATAAACAAGTCGAAACAAAATAAACTTTAATAAATAAGTAGAAACAAAATAAACTTTAATAAATTAAAATAAATAAACTTTAATAAAATAAATAAAAATAGCAACAGTAAGTAGAAACAAGATAAAATAAATAAAGCAAAAAAAAGAATTGTCATAAAATAAATAAAATAAGCAAAAAAGAAAAGAAAATAAATACCTAGAAACAAAATAAACTTTAATAAATAAGTAGAAACAAAATAAACTTTAATAAATAAGTAGAAACAAAATAAACTTTAACAAAGTAAAATAAATAAATTTTAATAAAATAAATAAAAATAGCAAAAGTAAGTAGAAACAAAATAAAATAAATAAAGCAAAAAAAGAATTTTCATAAAAAATAAAAAAGAAAAAAAGAAAACAAAATAAACTTTAATAAATAAGTAGAAACAAAATAGACATTAATAAATAAGTAGAAACAAAATAAACTTTAATAAAGTAAAATAAATAAAATTTAATAAAATAAATGATAATAGCAATAGTAAGTAGAAACTAAATAAAATAAATAAATCAAAAAAAAGTGCCACCTACTGGGCCTCCACGGCCTGAATACGACTAGAAACCCAATCATGGGCCAGGATTCAGGCCCGCAGGAGGCCCAGTAGGCCCAGAGGCACACACTAACAGGTCAGGCCCGAAAGCCTGCAGTTGAGAGGAGCTCGAGAGGGTGGGCGCATCAGCGCTTATAAACCACTCTCGAGCGCTCTTAACTAGCAAGGTGGGACTAAACTTTGGCCCCGATGAGGGCAGCACAGGGACTTTGGTCCCGGTTGGTGGCACCAACCGGGACTAAAAGGTGGCATTGGGAACGGTTCGTGGCACCAACCGGGACCAATGCCCTCCCCTTTAGTCCCGGTTGGTGCCACCAACTGCCGAAAAGAGACCTTTGCTCCCGGTTGGTGGCACCAACTGGGACAAAAGGGGGGCATTGGTCCCGGTTGATACCACGAATCGGGACCAATACTCTGTGTATATAAGCAGGACTTCTAAATTTTTCAGTTTCATGACCATTTGCCCCCTGACGACGCCGAGCTCATCGACACAGGCTGCCCCGACGCCGCCCGTCGCCGTCGCCGTTGCCCACACCCGTCGTCGCCACCATCTACCCCCGCCATCATCGCCACGCCACATCCGCCCCGACGTCGTCGCCCTGCCTCTTCATCGTCGCCGCCGCCCCCGTCGCCGCGCCCTCACTGTTGCCGCCCCTGCCTCCGCGACCTTGCGGTCGTCCAACGCCTCCCCGACCTCGCCGTCGCCTCTGCCTCCCTGACCTCATCGTCCCCTTCTCGCGCTGGACCCTGCCCTGCCCCGCGCGCGCCGCCTCTGCCCCAGGCCGGCCCCGACCTCGCCGTCACCGACGCCGCCCACAGTGAGCCCCCGTGCACCTGCCCTGCCCCTCCCACCGCCATCGACGTATGATGTTTTTTTTGTTCGTAGATGTGATGCTTTTTTCACATATGTTCATGTATATATGTTGACGTATGGATATATGTATGATGTTTTTTTGCATATATGTTGATGTAATGTTTTTTTCTGCATATAAATATGATTTTTTTTGTTGATAGATGATCATATGAATTTTTTTTGTTCATAGATGATCATATATATGATGTATGCATGGATGTGGATGGAACATGATGTTTTTTTGTTCATAGAATATGATGTTTTTTTATTCATAGATTTTTTTGTTCATGAGAGAGGAGGGGACGTCGAGGAAGTTGTACTGTTTACGGTTAGGGTTGTCGCGGAAGAAGGAAAATAAGGAAAAAGAATAAAAGAGGAAGAAGGAAGAAGGAGAAGAAGAGGAGAAAAAAATAAGAAGAGGAAGTAGAAGAAAAAAAAGAGAAGGAATTTAGGAGAAGAAGAAAAAATAGAAAATAGAAATTTTTTCTTCTTCTCCTATTTTTTCTTCTGTTTCTTCTTCTTCTTCTTCTTCTTTTCTTTTTTTCTTCTTGTCCTTTTTTTCTTCTTTTTCTTTTTATCGGGAACGAGGGTGTCGAGGATTGGCGAGGGGTCGAGGGTCGAGAAATGGGCTAGAGGGCCACGAGGGTCATAGAGGGGTCGAGGGTCGTCGAGGCCGGTCAAGGGTTTGAGGATCGAGGGTTTGAGGGTTCTAGGGTTCTAGGGTCGAGGGTTCGAGGGTCGAGGGTTCGAGGGTCGTCGAGGGGTTGAGGGTTCGAGGGTCGAGGGTCGTCGAGGGGACGAGGGTTCGAGGGTCGAGGGTTCTAGGGTCGAGGGTTCGAGGGTTCTAGGGTTCAAGGGTCGAGGGTCGTTGACGGGCCGAGGGTTCAAGGGTCGAGGGTCGTCGAGGGGTCGAGGGTTCGATGGTTCTAGGGTCGAGGGTTGCTTCCTCTTGAGCATGCGTTGGTTTTTCCTTGAAGAGGAAAGGTAATGCAACAAAGTAGCGTAAGTATTTCCCTCAGTTTTTGAGAACCAAGGTATCAATCCAGTAGGAGGGTACACTCAAATCCCCCGTACCTGCACAAACAAATAAGAACCTTGCAACCAACGCGATAAAAGGGGTTGTCAATCCCTTCACGGCCACTTGCAAAAGTGAGATCTGATAGAGATAATAACATAAATATGTTTGGTATTTTTATGATATAGACTGAAAAGTAAAGATTGCAAAATAAAATAGATCGAAAACTTATATGATGGAAAATAGACACGGGGGCCATAGGTTTCACTAGTGTCTTCTCTCAAGATAGCATAAGTATTACGGTGGGTGAACAAATTACCGTCGAACAAACTTGAAAACTTCACAACACAAAACTCAACAGAAAATCTCATGAGCTCCATTAGTGAAATAAAACAAACCACCACTTTAAGTTACTATAATGAACTCATTCTTTATTTATATTGGTGTTAAACCTACTGTATTCGAACTTCTCTATGGTTCATAACCCCCGATACTAGCCATAGATTCATCAAAATAAGAAAACAACACACGAAAAACAGAATCTGTCAAAAACAGAACAATCTGTTGCAATCTATAACTTTTGAATACTTCTGGAACCCCAAATATTATAACAAAATAGGAAGTCCTGGATAATTTGTTTATTAATCTTCTTCAAAAAGAATCAACTGAAAAGCACGTTTTTGTGATTTATGAAAATTATTCTCGTGCGTGCAAAAGTTTCTGTTTTTCAGCAAGACCAAATTAACTATCACCCAAGATGATCCTATAGGTTTTACTTGGCAGAAACACTAATTAAAACATAAAACCACATCTAACCAGAGGCTAGATGAATTATTTATTACTAAACAGGAACAAAAAGCAAAGAACAAAATAATATTGGGTTGTCTCCCAACAAGCGCTATCGTTTAACGCCCCTAGCTAGGCATTGAGAAAATTTTAATGATGCTCGCATGAAAGGCAAGAATTAAAGCACAAAGAGAGCATCATAGAACACGTGATAACCACATCTAAGTCTAACATACTTCCTATGCATAGGAATTTTATAAGCAAACAAATTATCATAGCAAGCAAAAATTAGCATATGCAAGGAAGAAGAAAGAGACGATAGCAGTCGTAACATGAAGAGAGGAAATTTAGTAACATGAAAATTTCTACCACCATATTTCACTCTCTAATAATAATTACATGTAGGATCACAAATGAAAGATCCAGGATGTCGCCTAGAGGGGGGGGGGTGAATAGGTGCTTTAAAATAATTACGGTTAAGGCTTGAACAAATGCGGAATAAACCTAGCGGTTAATTTGTCAAGCACAAAACCTAAAACAACTAGGCTCACCTATGTGCACCAACAACTTATGCTAAGCAAGATAAGAAACTATGTGATAGCAAGATATATGACAAAGAACAATATGGCTATCACAAAGTAAAGTGCATAAGTAAACGGCTCGGGGAAGAGATAACCGAGGCACACGGAGACGACAATGTATCCCGAAGTTCACACCCTTGCGGATGCTAATCTCCGTTTGGAGCGTGTGGAGGCACAATGCTCCCCAAGAAGCCACTAGGGCCACCGTAATCTCCTCACGCCCTCACACAATGCAAGATGTCGTGATTCCACTAAGGAACCATTGAGGGCGGTCACCGAACCCGTACAAATGGTGACCCTTGGGGGCGGTCACCGAACCCGTACACTTTGGTAACCCTTGGGGCGGTCACCGGTACCCGTCAAATTGCTCGGGGAGATCTCCACAACCTAATTGGAGACCCCGACGCTTGCCCGGAGCTTTACACCACAATGATTGAGCTCCGAACAATACCAACCGTCTAGGGCGCCAAGGCACCCAAGAGGAACAAGCTCTAGGGTGTCCAAACACCCAAGAGTAACAAGCTCAAGGGTACCAAGCACCCAAGAGCAATAAGCTTCTCAACTTGTAACTTCCACGTATCACGTGGAGAACTCAAACCGATGCACCAAATGCAATGTCAAGGGCACACGGAGTGCCCAAATCCTTCTCTCTCAAATCCCACAGAAGCAACTAATGTTAGGGAGGAAGATGAGAGGAAGAACAAGAAGGAGAACACCAAGAACTCCAAGATCTAGATCCAATGGGTTCCCCTCACATAGAGGAGAAAGTGATTGGTGGAAATGTGGATCTAGATCTCCTCTCTCTTTTCCCTCAAAAACTAGAAAGAATCCATGGAGGGATTGAGAGTTAGCAAGCTCGAAGAAGGTCAACAATGGGGGAAGAACACGAGCTCAAAGGATGAGGTTGGATGGGGAAGAAGACCCCCTTTTAGAGGAGCTCCCGAATCCAACCGTTATGTGCTCAGACCGCGCACGAGCGGTACTACCGCTCAGGGGAGTGGTACTACCGCCCGGGCGGTAGAACAGAGAGACCGGAGCAAAACAGAGGGCGAGGCAGAGCCGAAAGAGCGGCACTACCGCTGGAGCCAGCGGTACTACCGTTGGCCACATCGGTACTGCCGCTTGGCCCAGCGGTACTAGGGGCGGTAGTAGCCGCGGTACTATCGCTCCTAGTTCTGCAACTACTGCCGCTGAACCCGACACGAGAAAACCACGACTCGAGTCGAGGCGGTACCAGTGCGGAAAGGAGCCGTACTACCGCTTATGGCCATGGGCGGTACTACCACTGTGGGACAGCGGTACTACCGCTTGTGGCGATACGCGGTACTGCCGCTCCGGTCCAGCGGTACTACCGCTGGCGCCAACCTTATGCCAAAGCCATGAAAACAAGTACGCTCCAAGGAAAACCAGAACTGCCATAACTTCTGCAAATGAGCTCCGAATTGAGCAAACTCAAGCTTGTTGGATACAAGACAACGAGTAGCATCAAAACACTCCAACAGAGAAGAGGCAGGGGAGGTATGCCTAAGATATAGGGGAATGAACACTCCAACAGAGAAGAACCAGCATAACCTCCAACATCGAAAACATCATAGAAGAAGCATGTGAACTCCATTTTTGATGAACCCGAGCTTGTCATCAAGATGACCATAAGCTCCAAAAACTCACAAGGAGAACCAAACAAGAACCAATAAAGATAATGCAAGGATGCAATGGTTTGAGCTCTCTACGAATAATACGATCAAGTTACTCATCGAGAGCCCCCCTTGATAGTACGGCAATCTATCCTAAAACTCGGTCTCCCAACTACCATCATGAGACCGGTAAAATAGAAAACCTATCAAGGGCAAACCTTTGCCTTGCACATGGTCCACTTGAGCTAGATGATGACGATCTTGACTCCCTCAAGTTGGACCACCTTTCTTGATTGCGTTGGCTCGATGAAGACAAGTTGATTGCTCCCCCATACTCCACTATGGGTGAGACACTCTTCCGCACATCTTCACAAGTTCATTGTCACCACAATGGACGGCAAGCTTCAAGCATTTGATCTGTTCATGATGCTTCGCTGGAACTTGCACACCACAACCTAACCCCACAAAGAACTCTCACGAAGATCATGGGTTAGTACACAAAGCGTAATTGACAATGCTCACCATACCATGGGATCACTTGATCCCTCTCGGTACATCTAATATGCTTTGTGTGTTGATCAACTTGATTCACTCTTTGACTTAGTCTTGATCAACCTTGAATATTTCCAACTCTCTTCATTTGGATGATGTCTTGAAGGTAAAAATGAATGATCACACACTCTTCTTCTTCAAGACATGTTTGCTATAAGCTCAACACTCATATGACCAATCTTTGGATAATTCCTTAATAGCACCTTGGTCATCACAAACTCTCCTTGAAACCAACAAATGGACTCCAAGAAAAGCAAATGGACAAACCCTTCAAATATAACTCAAGGCAATGCTACGTCTCGAGCTTGCGTTGGTTTTCCCCGAAGAGGAGAGGATGATGCAGCACCGTAGCGTAAGTATTTCCCTCAGTTTTTGAGAACCAAGGTATCAATCCAGTAGGAGGTCACGCGCAAGTCCCTCGTACCTGCACAACACGATAGCAACTCGCAACCAACGCTTAGGGGTTGTCAATCCCTTCACGGTCACTTACGAGAGTGAGATCTGATAGAGATAATATTTTTGGTATTTTTGATAGATAGATGCAAAGTAAAGAGTAAAGGTATAGTAAAAACAAAGCAAGTAAATAAAGTGATATAGATTGATATGATGAGAATAGACCCAGGGGCCCACTACTAGGAAAAGGCCTACTAATGGCGCACTGGTTTTGCCTACTAATGGCGCATTACCAGTGCGCCATTAGTATCACGCCACTAGAATTTTTTACTAATGGCGCACCACTGGTGTGCCATTAGTATCTGGTATACTAATGGCGCACCAAGCAGTGCGCCATTAGTTTTGCCCATAGTGCGCCACTAGTGTCTTCTATACTAATGGCACATCACATGGTAGTGCGCCATTAGTAACAATTTTTTTAATTTTTTTCCTTAATCTCAGGTCACTATTTCACCTATGAGATATCCAACACATATATATACAACAAGCATCCATATAACAATCATAGCCAACACACAAGTTCCATCATATATACATACATAGCCAACACACAATTTCCATCATATATACATACATAGCCAACACACAAGTTCCATCATATATACATACATAGCCAACACATAGTTCCATCGTTACATATTACAAAAGTTTCACATTGTTCATCCAACACCGTTATCCATCAATTCACAAAAGTTTCACATTGATACAAAATAAAACACAAATGGAAAAGAAGCACTCCATCCACGCAAGCTTCCGTCAATTAAATCAAATCTGCAAAATGATAAACAAGAAGTTAGAAGAAGAAAAGGAAGAAGACTAGAAGAATACTAGAAGAAGAAGAACACTAGAAGAAGAATAAGAAGAGTTTTGGAAAAGAAGAAGAATAAGAAGAAGACTATAAGCTTATTATGTAAACTTGATCATTTTGTGCTAACATAAGTTATTTTGGAGCTAACCTATAGGAAACTAAGCATATAAGCTCTAAGTTAGTATATTAGAGCCAACTTAGGTAAAATGAAGCTAACCTATGTCATTTTGGAAAAGAAGAAGAATAAGAAAAAGACTATAAGCTTATTATGTAAACTTGATCATTTTGTGCTAACATAAGTTATTTTGGAGCTAACCTATAGGAAACTAAGCATATAAGCTCTAAGTTAGTATATTAGAGCCAACTTAGGTAAAATGAAGCTAACCTATGTCATTTTGGAAAAGAAGAAGAATAAGAAAAAGACTATAAGCTTATTATGTAAACTTGATCATTTTGTGCTAACATAAGTTATTTTGGAGCTAACCTATAGGAAACTAAGCATATAAGCTCTAAGTTAGTATATTAGAGCCAACTTAGGTAAAAATGAAGCTAACCTATAGGAAACTAAGCATATTAGAGATAACATAGGTAACTAAGTATATATATATATATATATATATATATATATATATATCATTTTGGATAACTAACCTATAGGAGATCTGACATACCTGACAAAGTTCAGTTCTCATGCATTGTTCTTCTCCTTCTCCTTCTCCTTCCTCTCCCTGATGCGCCAAGAGCGGCGAGGCGGTGGAGGTAGTGGAGGCAGTGGGATGTAGTCTTCTACCACAATTGGCATGGTCATGTCGCCTAGCTGTGGGATCGTCGGCGCCACCACCGGTGCGTGGTCATTGTCAGGCACCACCACCATCCTGAGGCCACCTTCAGGCACGACCATCGCTAGGTCATCCTCAGCCACCTCCATCTCTTGCCCATGGTCAGCCACCACCATCTCTTGCCCTTGGTCAGCCACCACCAGCGCTAGGTCATCCTCAGTCTGATGCCCATCGTCATCCTGCAGGTCCTCATCCTCACTCTGCTCCTCTTCTCCCGCACTCTAGTCCGGATCATCCTTCTTGTTGTCTATGCTGCTGCCAGAATTGCTGCTGCTTTCGCTACAGCCATAGTCGCTGCTGCTTTGGCTGTAGCCAGTGTTGTTGCTGCTGCTCCCATTACCTATCCAAAATGTAACAATGACCGTTAACAATCTATGTGAGACAAAGCCAAATGTAGAGGAATAAGAAGAGGCAGAGCGTACCGGCATCATCATCGATAGCGTAGCGCATGCGACACATAGTCGTGTTGAACACCTTCACGATGAGCATGGTGGCGTCGTCGTCGTACCTGAAGAGAAGGAAGTACCCCAGCCGCAGGTCGTAGGCACGGTAGAACTTCTCCCACCCACGAGACAAGTACATGTGGCCCTTCTTGATCACCAACTCCACATCCCACTGCCTGCGAAACCCGCTGCCGGCCTGTCGCAGCTTCACATTATTTGGCGGATCTTCACCCATCAGCATGTTCATAAAACTGTCAGGCAGCCTCTGCAGTTTGGGACAATGAGTGATGTAGCAAACAACATATATCATAATGAGATGGGTGAAGGGGAGATCTCTCGTTTTATATACCTGCGTCATGGATGATACTGAAGTCTCAAGTATGATAGTGAAGAACTCGGAAGCATCCAACTCGTACTGCGGTGTCGCAGATCGGCGGTGGCTGCTTCCCGCCATCTCTGATAAGCAGCAGAAGAGACCAATTAGTACCCTTACAACAGATCATAAAACATGCATGATAACATGCATTAGTCGCAAGTACCCCATATGTCCTATTTTTAGCAAAGTCATGCTAAAATTCACGAAAAATTTCAGCATTACCTTTGCTGAAAATAGGACATATGGAGTACCCGAATTTGCCAGAACGGAAGTTAATCGACATTCCGGCAAACTCAAGGGCCTCTCGGGGTACCTACAACATCATCACAAGTATAGCAGCAGCAGCAGTGAATACAGGCATAACAGCAGCAAAACTATATATTTTTATGCAGTAAACAAACGAACACTAAGAGTAGAATGTTCTTGCAACAAACATTATTGTGTGACATCGAAAGGCATCACTCTTCTTAAAGGGAAGGATGACTTAAGTGGAAGATGTATATGATTGCACCACTTGATCTGCACTTCTCTATATTATATGAACATATTTCTCACCTTGGAGGTGTTGCTGCTGCTACACTGTCTGAACTTCACTTCCTTTACCTCCTCGGAAACCTGAAATATGCAGATGTTAGAAAGATTAATGAACCAACAGATGCCCTAATGGAAGTAATAACAACATGACAGCAAACAACCAACAAACATGATGGGCTTAAGATTAATGAACCAACATCGACAAACCAGATGGACAGAGATGTAGTGAGAGGAAAATTCTTTTCTGAATTTTTTATTTGTCTTTGAATTTGTTCCCAAAGTCAGCCAGAACAAACACAACATTATTATATATGATGCGCTTCCTCCTTGCTGCCTTGTACACTTAGGAGCTCACTGAAAAGCAATGACATATTCATGATCTAGTTTAGCAGCAGGTTGCAATATTCCCCCTAATTGCAAGATGCATCATTTCTAATTAATTAGGAGAACCTACCTAGCGAGTCTCTGATTCGTTTATACCGTCAATAAAAAAATTCTACAAGAAAAAAAAGGTAGGCCAAATATTCATGTCACTTCCATTAGGGCATCATCTTCCTACAACTACTCATCTTCAGCAGCACATGATACTACTACTGTATCTAATACAACAACATGACACTTGTTACTGTATCTAATGTTCCTACAACTACTGTATCTACAATAGTAGCACATGATACTGCTACTGTATCTACAACTACAACTACTACAACAACATAAAACTACTATGCATCATCTTCCTACTATAATTGCTACTCATCTTTAGAACCAAACACCAGCAAAAACAGAACCAAACTACTATCCATCCATCTAGCAAGCAACTAGCACAACTCATCCATCCATCCATCAAGCATCATATACCTAACTAACATCAACATACATACATCTATCTAACATCCATTGATCCGTGTAACAAGAGAGGAACAGGGAACAGTGACATGGACAAGAAGCATAGAGGCAAGGAAGAGAGGCTCACACCAGGCCGCGGTCGAAGGAGAGCAGCCGCTGGCCACGCGCAGGAAGAGACGGCGGGAGGTGGTGGCGAGGGTCACGGCACCATCCTTGGCTCGCCGGCTGCTGCAGAGGTGACTGGTGGTGGAGGACGGCAGGGGCAGGTGGGGTGGGCGTGTCGGGGCCACGCTCGCCGGCTGCTGCAGGGGCCTGTACCGGAGGCGGGGCAGCGGAGGGTTCGTCCGATTGGGCGCGCCCACGGCAGCGGGCCGGAGGGGGACGCAGGCGGGGCCGCGGGGGGAGGGGGACGGCGAGGGCGCGGGCGCGGGCAGAGGGGGGACGGTGAGGGAGGTGGTCGGCGGCGGAGGGTGGTCGGATGCACGGTCGGGGACGGCGAGCACGGGGGAAGTGGTGGTCGGCGGGTGAGATGAGGCAGGGGAGGGATTAGATTGTGGATTGGGGATTGGGGATTTTATTGTGGGGGAGGCTTAGCAATGGCGCACCACCCAGGGGTGCGCCATAAGTACATCCATAGCAATGGCGCACCACCGAGGGGTGCGCCATAAGTAATTTAATCTAGACCGACTTGTCAGGTTATATACCACCTAACCCTATCTACAACAGAACCCGCCCACTAGCCCGATTGGTTATTACGCAGCACACACATCAGGAGGTCCTGGGTTCGATTCCCAAGCTCCCCAATAATTTTTTTATGCATTTTAAATCATGTTTGATATTTATTTGTGTTTAAATATGTTCAAACTTCTTTAAATCATAACAGTAATATTTTTTTATAAAAACAATAATAATTTTTTAGAAAATATGTTCAAATTTGTTACTTGAAAATATCATCGGTGGCGGCGGTGGAGCGGGGGAGGGTGCGGGGGGTGCCCGTTGGCGGCGGTGGAGCGGGGGAGGGTGCGGGGGGCCGGGTGCTCGTCGGCGGCGGTGGAGCGGGGGAGGATTGCGGTGGGTCGTCGGCGGCGGTGGAGCTAGCGGGGGAGGGTGCGGGTGGGATCGAGATTGAGATCAAAAAGAACCGGCCCACTAGCCCGACTGGTCAGTATGCAGCACACATACCAGGAGGTCCTGGGTTCGATTCCCAGGCTCCCCAATATTTTTTGTGCATTTTAAATCCTGTTTGATATTTATTTGTGTTTAAATATGTTCAAACTTGTTTAAATCATAACAGTACTATTTTTTATAAAAACAGTAATAATTTTTTAAAAAATATGTTCAAATTTGTTACTTGAAAATATCATCGGCGGCGGCGGTGGAGCGGGGGGAGGGTGTGGGGGGTGCCCGTTGGTGGCGATGGAGCGGGGGAGGGTGCGGGGGACCGGGTGCTCATCGGCAACGGTGGAGTGGGGGAGGGTTGTGGTGGGTCGTCGGCGGCGGTGGAGTTAGCGGGGGAGGGTGCGGGGGGAGACCGTTGGCGGCGGTGGAGCGGGGGAGGGTGCGGGGGGCCGGGTACTCGTCGGCGGCGGTGGAGCGGGGAAGGGTTGCGGTGGGTCGTCGGCGGCGGTGGAGCTAGCGGGGGAGGGTGCAGGCGGGATCGAGATCGAGATCAAAAAGTGTCCATGAAATTTAAAAATATTCATGATATCAAAAAGTGCCCATTAGTAGTTTAAACTAGTAATGGCGCACTTTGACACGGTGCGCCATTAGCAGTTTTGCAAAAAAGTAAAAAATATATATATATACTAATGGCGCACTGTTTATAAGGTGCGCCATTACTTGTTAGAACTAGTAATGGCGCACTTTGACATCATGCGCCATTAGAATGTATGGAAAAATGGAAAAAAAATCAATACTAGTGGCGCATCGTGTGCCTGGTGCACCATTAGTGTCTTCCACACTAATGGTGCACCTCCAACCGGTGCGCCATTAGTATATAGTAGTGGCGCACTGCTTACCTGGTGCGCCATTAGTATCAATCCTATCTATAGCCCTTTTCCTAGTAGTGGCCATAGGTTTCACTAGTGGCTTCTCTCGAGAGCATAAGTATTCTACGGTGGGTGAACAAATTACTATTGAGCAATTGACAGAATTGAGCATAGTTATGAGTATATCTAGGCAATGATCATGTATATAGACATCACGTCCGAGACAAGTAGATCGAAACGATTCTGCATCTACTACTGTTACTCCACTCATCGACCGCTATCCAGTATGCATCTAGAGTATTAACTAAAAACAGAGTAACGCCTTAAGCAAGATGACATGATGTAGAGGGATAAATTCATGCAATATGATAAAAAAACCCATCTTGTTATCCTCGATGGCAACAATACAATACGTGCCTTGCAACTCTTTCTGTCACTGAGTAAGGACACCACAAGATTGAACCCAAAGCCATGCACTTCTCCCATTGCAAGAACTACCAATCTAGTTGGCCAAACCAAACGAATAATTCAAAGAGACTTGCAAAGATAACTCAATCATACATAAAAGAATTCAGAGAAGAATCAAATATTTTGCATAGATAATACTGGATCATAAACCCACAATTCATCGGTCTCAACAAACACACCGCAAAAAGAAGATTACATCGAATAGATCTCCACAAGAGAGGGGGAGAACATTGTATTGAGATCGAAAAAGGGAGAAGAAGCCATCTAGCTACTAGCTATGGACCCGAAGGTCTGAAGTAAACTACTCACACTTCATCGAAGGGGCCATGGTGATGATGTAGAAGCCCTCCATGGTGGATGCCCCCTCCGGCGGAGCTCCGGAACAGGCCCCAAGATGGGATCTCGTGGATACAGAATGTTGCGGTGGTGGAATTAGGTTTTTTGTCTCTCCTCTTGGTCATACGGGGATACGTAGGTATATATAGGAGGAAGGAGTACGTCGGTGGAGCTCCGAGGGGCCCACGAGGTAGGGGGGCACGCCCAGGGGGGAGGGGCACGCCCTCCACCCTCGTGACCGCCTCGTGGCTTTCTTGACGGAGGGTCCAAGTCTCCTAGATCTTATCTGATGAGAAAATCACGTTCCCGAAGGTTTCATTCCGTTTGGACTTCGTTTGATATTCTGTTTCTTCAAAACACTGAAAAAGGCAAAAAACAGCAATTCTTGGCTGGGCCTCCGGTTAATAGGTTAGTCCCAAAAATAATATAAAAGTGGAAAATAAAGCCCAATATAGTCCAAAATAGTAGATGAAGTAGCATGGAGCAATCAAAAATTATAGATACGTTGGAGATGTATCAAGCATCCCCAAGCTTAATTCCTACTCGTCCTCGAGTAGGTAAATGATAAATAAGAATTTTTGATGTGGAGTGATACTTTGGCATAATTTCAATGTAAATCTTCTTAATTGTGATATGAATATTCATATCCGAAAGATTCAAGACAAAAGTTCATATTGACAAAGGAATAATAATACTTCAAGCATACTAATCAAAGCAATCATGTCTTCTCAAAATAACATGGCAAAAGAAAGTTCATCCCTACAAAATCATATAGTTAGGCTATGCTTCATTTTCTTCACACAAAGATGTTCCCAACTTCTATACCCCCGATGGCAAGCCAAGCAATTGTTTCATACTTAAATAATCTCAAGCTTTTTCAACCTTCACGCAATACATGAGCGTGAGCCATGGATATAGCACTATGGGTGGAATAGAATATGATGATGGGGATTGTGTGGAGAAGACAAAAAGGAGAAAGTCTCACGTTGACGAGGCTAAGCAACAGGCTATGGAGATGCCCATCAATTGATGTCAACATGAGGAGTAGGGATTGCCATGCAACGGATGGACTAGAGCTATGAATGCTCAACAAAAGAAAACTAGTGGGTGTGCATCCAACTTGCTTGCTCACAAAGACCTAGGGCATTTGAGGAAGCCCATCGTAGGAATATACAAGCCAAGTTCTATAATGAAAAATTCCCACTAGTATGAAAAGACAACTTATGAGACTCACTACATGAGGAACAAGGTGCTACTTTGAAGCACACTATGAGACTCACTACATGAAGAACAAGGTGCTACTTTGAAGCACAAGTGTGGAAAAAGAGATAGTAGCATTGCCCTTTTTTATTTTCTTTTTTTGGGCCTTTCCTTTTTTATTTTGGCCTTTCTCTCTTCTTTTTTTTGGGCAATGCTCTAATAATGATGATCATCACACTTCTATTGATTACAACATAAGGATTACAACTCGAAACTTAGAACAAGATATGACTCTATAGGAATGCCTCCGGCGGTGTACCGGGATGGTGCAATGAATCAAGAGTGACATGTATGGAAAATAATGCATGGTGGCTTTGCCACAAATACGATGTCAACTACAAGATCATGCAATGGCAATATGACAAAAGTAATGCATGTCACGATGATGATGATGGAAGTTGCATGGCAATATATCTCGGAATGGCTATGGAAATGCCATAATAGGTAGGTATGGTGGCTGTTTTGAGGAAGGTATAAGGAGGTTTATGTGTGATAGAGCGTATCGTATCATGGGGTTTGGATGCACCGGCGAAGTTTGCACCAACTCTCAAGGTGAGAAAGGGCAATGCACGGTACCAAAGAGGCTAGCAAAGGCGGAAAGGTGAGAGTGTGTATAATCCATGGACTCAACATTAGTCAAAAGAACTCATATACTTGTTGCAAAAATTTAGAAGTCATCAAAAATTCAAATACTACGCGCATGCTCCTAGGGGGATAGATTGGTAGGAAAAGACCATCGCTCGTCCCCGACCGCCACTCACAAGGATGCACAAGCCAGGTACACTTCATGTTTCAAATTTGTTACATAACTTTAACCATACATGCATGCTACGTGATTTGCAAACTTCAACACAAGTATTTCTCAAATTCATAATCACCCAACTAGCACGACTATGATATTATCACCTCCATATCTCAAAACAATTATCAAGCATCAAACTTATCTTAGTATTCAACGCACTCAAAAGAAAGTTTCACATATCTTGAACACCAAGTATATTAACATTAAGAAAATTACCATGCTATTGACGACTCTCAAAATAATCTAAGTGAAGCATGAGAGATCAAATTTCTTTAAAGAAAATCCACCACCATGCTCAAAAAGATCTAAGTGAAGCACTAGAGCAAAAATTATCACGCTCAAAAGATATAAGTAAAGCACTATGAGCAAAACTATCAAGCTCAAAAGATATAAGTGAAGCACATAGATTATTCTAGCAAATTTCAATTCATGTATGGCTCTATCAAAAGGTGTGTACAGCAAGGATGATTGTGGTAAACTAACAAGCAAAGACGCATATAATACAAGACGCTCCAAGCAAAACACATATCATGTTGGTGAATAAAAATATAGCTCCAAGTAGATTACCGATGGAAGTGGACGAAAGAGGGGATGCCTTCCGGGGCATCCCCAAGCTTTGACTTTTTGGTGTCCTTGGATTATCTTGGGGGTGCCATGGGCATCCCCAAGCTTAGGCTCTTGCCACTCCTTGTTCCATAATCCATCAAAAGAATTCACCCAAAACTTGAAAACTTCACAACACAAAACTCAACAGAAATCTCGCGAGCTCCGTTAGAGAAAGAAAACAAAAGACTACTTCAAGGTACTGTAATGAACTCATTCTTTATTTATTTTTGTGTTAAACCTACTGTATTCAAACTTCTCTATGGTTTATAAACTAATTTATTAGCCATAGATTCATCAAAATAAGCAAACAACACACGAAAAACAGAATCTGTCAAAAACAGAACAGTCTGTAGTAATCTGTAACTAACGCAAACTTCTAGAACTCTAAAAATTCTACCAAAATAGGAAGTCCTGAAAAATTTGTTTATTGATCAGCAGCAAAGAGAATCAACGCAAAAGCACTCTCCAGTAAAAAATGGCAGCTAATCTCGTGAGCGCTAAAGTTTGTGTTTTTCAGCAGAATCAAATCAACTATCATCGTAGGTTATCCTATAGGTCCTACTTGGCACAAACACTAATTGAAACATAAAACCACATCCAAACAGAAGGTAGATGGATTATTTATTCCTAAACATAAGCAAAACCAAAAAACACAAAATAAAATTGGGTTGCCTCCCAACAAGCGCTATCGTTTAACGCCCTTAGCTAGGCATAAAAGCAAGGATAGATCTAGGTATTGCCATCTTTGGTAGGCAATTCTTCAATGAGGAATCTACCTCCCTTAGAATTTTCATTCTTTCTAGAAATTATCAAACCTTTAGGCATAAGATCGAAAAATTCATTCGTAGCAAATGGTTCCTTAATGATAGTAAAAAGATCGGGATGAATACTTATAGATTTAAGATCCGCATTTTCCTTACTAGAAAATTCACCCTTATTTTTAGGAACATACATAAGCTTGGCAATTTTAGTAGGAGGACTAGGAGTATTCCTTACGGAGGAAAAAGTGGTTCCCAAATTGGTAATGATACCCTCAAGTTTATCGATACGAGTAGAGTCTAGATTTATTTTTTCGTTAACCATGGGTTCCTTTTCCTTAATATTTTTCAAAGTCATTCCTACCTTAGATCCATATTGAGTAATTTGATTATGAATCTTTTTATCTAGATTTTCAATGGATTCAATGGTAGCAACTTTGTTTTCAATAATTTCAAGCCTTTGCATAACATGTTCCAAGGTTAACATAGTTCCATTAACCAAAAGAGGAGGTGAGCCAAATAAATCTATTAAAGCATTATAGGAATCAAAAGTATGGCTACCCAAGAAATTCCCTCCGGTAATGGTATCAAGGATATGCCTATACCAAGGATTAGCACCTACATAAAAATTGCGAAGAGGAACTAAAGTAGATTGTTTCCTGGTAGATCTATTTTGAGCATTGCAAATTCTATACCAAGCATCTTTTAGATTTTCTCCCTCCCTTTGTTTAAAATTTAGCACTTCATTCTGGGGAGATAACGGAGAAGATAAGGAATTAGACATGATGACAAGCAAGCAAACTAACACATGAGAAAACAAAAGGACGAGGAAAAGGCAAATGGGAAAGATAGGAGGAGATTGGGAAAGAGAGGGCGAATAAAACGGCAAGGGTGAAGTGGGGGTGAGGAAAACGAGAGGCAAATGGCAAATAATGTAATGCGAGAGATAGGGACTGTGATGGGTACTTGGTATGTTGACTTTTGCGTAAGCCTCCCCGGCAACGGAGCCAGAAATTCTTCTTGCTACGTCTCGAGCTTGCGTTGGTTTTCCCCGAAGAGGAGAGGATGATGCAGCACAGTAGCGTAAGTATTTCCCTCAGTTTTTGAGAACCAAGGTATCAATCCAGTAGGAGGTCACGCGCAAGTCCCTCGTACCTGCACAACACGATAGCAACTCGCAACCAACGCTTAGGGGTTGTCAATCCCTTCACGGTCACTTACGAGAGTGAGATCTGATAGAGATAATATTTTTGGTATTTTTGATAGATAGATGCAAAGTAAAAAGTAAAGGTAAAGTAAAAACAAAGCAAGTAAATAAAGTGATAAAGATTGATATGATGAGAATAGAACCGGGGGCCATAGGTTTCACTAGTGGCTTCTCTCGAGAGCATAAGTATTCTACGATGGGTGAACAAATTACTGTTGAGCAATTGATAGAATTGAGCATAGTTATGAGTATATCTAGGCAATGATCATGTATCTAGGCATCATGTCCGAGACAAGTAGATCGAAACGATTCTGCATCTACTACTATTACTCCACTCATCAACCACTATCCAGCATGCATCTAGAGTATTAAGTAAAAATAGAGTAACGCCTTAAGCAAGATGACATGATGTAGAGGGATAAATTCATGCAATATGATAAAAACCCCATCTTGTTATCCTTGATGGCAACAATACAATACGTGCCTTGCAACTCTTTCTGTCACTGAGTAAGGACACCGCAAGATTGAACCCAAAGCCATGCACTTCTCCCATTGCAAGAACTACCAATCTAGTTGGCCAAACCAAACGGATAATTCGAACAGACTTGCAAAGATAACTCAATCATACATAAAAGAATTCAGAGAAGAATCAAATATTTTCCATAGATAATACTGGATCATAAACCAACAATTCATCGGTCTCAACAAACACACCGCAAAAAGAAGATTACATCGAATAGATCTCCACAAGAGAGGGGGAGAACATTGTATTGAGATCCAAAAAGAGAGAAGAAGCCATCTAGCTACTAGCTATGGACCCAAGGTCTGAAGTAAACTACTCACACTTCATCGGAGGGGCCATGGTGATGATGTAGAAGCCCTCCGTGGTGGATTCCCCTTCGGCGGAGCTCCGGAACAGGCCCCAAGATGGGATCTCGTGGATACAGAAGGTTGAGGCAGTGGAATTAGGTTTTTTGGCTCTCCTCTTGGTCATACGGGGATACGTAGGTATATATAGGAGGAAGGAGTACGTCGGTGGAGCTCCGAGGGGCCCACGAGGTAGGGGGCGCGCCCAGGGGGGAGGGGCGCGCCCTCCACCCTTGTGACCGCCTCGTGGCTTTCTTGACGGATGGTCCAAGTCTCCTGGATCTTATCTGATGAGAAAATCATGTTCCCGAAGGTTTCATTCCGGTTGGACTTCGTTTGATATTCTGTTTCTTCGAAACACTGAAAAAGGCAAAAAACAGCAATTCTGGTCTGGGCCTCCGGTTAATAGGTTAGTCCCAAAAATAATATAAAAGTGGAAAATAAAGCCCAATATAGTCCAAAACAGTAGATAAAGTAGCATGGAGCAATCAAAAATTATAGATACGTTGGAGACGTATCAGGCAACCATTAGTCCACAGAGATTGTCATCAATTACCAAAACCAAACATGGGGGCACGACATGTTCTTTCAACAAGAAAATTCAATAATAAAGGTATCACATAACATATTGTCAACACGATCCACATGCATGCAAAGTTGACACTCCTCCAAAAGAGTGGGATTAACATTAACTAAAGTCATGATCTCTCCAAACCTACTTTTATCAAAAATTTCATTAGATTGAACGTTCTCCAAATATGTGGGATCTAAAGTTGGCGCTCTTCCAAACCCACTTTCAATATTATTGCAAACATTATTATCAATCTCATATTTATCATGGGGCTTAAATAAATTTTCAAGATCATAAGAAGAATCACCCCAATCATGATCATTGCATATTACTAGCACAATAGTAGACATAGCAAAACCAGCATTCCCAAGCTAAGGGTTTTGCATATTACTAGCACAATTGACATTAATAGAATTTATAATAACTTCATTGCAATCACGCGTTTCATCGAAGGAAATATCAAGTATGGGTGCAATAGCAACGATCTCATGTTTAACATAAGGAACTATAGCAAATTCATCTTCATAAATATTGGCATCATGGCCACAAGAATAGAAAGCATCATATTCATCAAGGGATATTTCAATCAAATCATCGGAATCATGATTATCTATAGATTCATGCATATCATTATTTTCTTCCAAAGCAACGGCCATTCCCCAATAAATTCCATAACATAGGCATTATGAGCATAGTTTTCATAGCAATATTAAAGTATGTCGGAATTTTCAAATTTGTAGAGAGTAATATCATACTTTTCAATCAAAGAAGCAACTTCATGAGCACCCTTAAAAACGACAAATTCTTCAATTTGTTCGATATCATAGTAACTATAAACACCCTTTCCATAAGAAGATAAGATTTCATTATCATTAAACTCACATAGGTAGGGAAGGTGTTTTTTAGGGTTCTTAGAGCAACAAGTAAAATCATAAATTTCACAAAGATTCCAAGCATAACACAAAAATATGTTTATTTGTGTTGGAAATATGCCCTAGAGGCAATAATAAAATGTTTATTATTGTATTTCCTTGTTCATGATAATTGTCTATTGTTCATGCTATAATTGTATTAACTGGAAACCGTAATACGTGTGTGAATACATAGACCATAACATGTCCCTAGTGAGCCTCTAGTTGACTAGCTCGTTGATCAACAGATCGTCATGGTTTCCTGACCATGGACATTGGATGCCATTGATAACGGGATCACATCATTAGGAGAATGATGTGATGGACAAGACCCAATCCTAAGCATAGCACAAGATCGTGTAGTTCGTTTGCTAAAGCTTTTCTAATGTCAAGTATCATTTCCTTAGACCATGAGATTGTGCAACTCCCGGATACCGTAGGAATGCTTTGGGTGTACCAAACGTCACAACATAACTGGGTGGCTATAAAGGTGCACTACGGGTATCTCCGAAAGTGTCTGTTGGGTTGGCACGAATCGAGACTGGGATTTGTCACTCCATATGACGGAGAGGTATCTCTAGGCCCACTCAGTAATGCATCATCATAATGAGCTCAATGTGACTAAGTAGTTAGTCACGGGATCATGCATTACGGAACGAGTAAAGTGACTTGCCGGTAACGAGATTGAACGAGGTATTGGGATATCGTCGATCGAATCTCGGGCAAGTAACGTACCGATTGACAAAGGGAATTGTATACGGGATTGCTTGAATCCTTGACATCATGGTTCATCCGATGAGATCATCGTGGAACATGTGGGAGCCAACATGGGTATCCATATCCCGCTGTTGGTTATTGGCCAAAGAGCTGTCTCGGTCATGTCTGCAAGATTCCCAAACCCGTAGGGTCTACACACTTAAGGTTCGGTGACACTAGAGTTGTTATGGGAATTAGTGTGCAGTTACCGAATATTGTTCGGAGTCCCGGATGAGATCCCGGATGTCACGAGGAGTTCCGGAATGGTCCAGAGGTAAAGATTTATATATGGGAAGTCCTATTTTGGCCACCGGAAAATGTTCGGGATTTTTCGGTATTGTACCGAGAAGGTTCTAGAAGGTTCCAGAGTGGGGCCCACCTGCATGGGAGAACCCACATGAACGTGGGTAGTGGGGGAAAGGCCCCACACCCCTGGTCAAGGCGCACCAAGATCCCCCCTTAGAAGGAATAAGATCATATCCTGAAAGGATAAGATCAAGATCCCTAAAAAGGGGGGATAACAATCGGTGGGGAAGGAAATGATGGGATTTCTTTCCTCCCACCTTTGCCAACGTCCCAATGGACTTGGAGGGGAAGAAACCAGCCCCCTCCACCCCTATATATAGTGGGGAGGCGCATGGGAGCTCCACCCTTCCCCTGGCGCAGCCCTCTCCCTCCTCCAACACCTCCTCCTCGTCCGTAGTGCTTGGCGAAGCCCTGCCGGAGAACCACGAGTTCCCTCAACTTCTCCTCTCCCCTTGCTGGATCAAGAAGGAGGAGACGTCCTCGGGCTGTACGTGTGTTGAACGCGGAGGCACCGTTGTTCGGTGCTTAGATCGGATTCGGCCGCGATCTGAATCACTTAGTGAACGACTCCACCAACCGCGTTCTTGCAACGCTTCCGCATCGCGATCTTCAAGGGTATGAAGATGCACTCCCCTCTCTCTTATTGCTAGTTACTCCATAGATTGATCTTGGTGATGCGTAGAAAATTTTGAATTTCTGCTACGTTCCCCAACAGTGGCATCATGAGCTAGGTCTATTGCATAGTTTCTATGCACGAGTAGAACACAAGTTCTTGTGGGCGTTGATTTTGTTCAGTATTCTTACCATTACTAGTCCTTTCTTGTTTCGACGGTATTGTGGGATGACGCGGCCCGGACCGACCTTACACATACGCTTACGTGAGACAGGTTCCACCGACTGACATGAACTTGTTGCATAAGGTGGCTAGCGGGTGCCAGTCTCTCCCACTTTAGTCGGATCGGATTCGATGAAAAGGGTCCTTATGAAGGGTAAATAGCAATTGGCATATCACGTTGTCGTTTTGGCGTAGGTAAGAAACGTTCTTGCTAGAAACCTATTGCAGCCACGTAAAAACTTGCAACAACAATTAGAGGACGTCTAACTTGTTTTTGCAGCATATGCCGTGTGATGTGATATGGCCAAAAGGATGTGATGAATGATATATATGTGATGTATGAGATTGATCATATTCTTGTAATAGGAATCACGACTTGCATGTCGATGAGTATGACAACCGGCAGGAGCCATAGGAGTTGTCTTTATTTATTGTATGACCTGTGTGTCACTGAATAACGCCATGTAATTACTTTACTTCATTGCTAAACCGTTAGCCATAGTAGTAGAAGTAATAGTTGGCGAGACAACTTCATGGAGACACGATGATGGAGATCATGATGATGGAGATCGTGGTGTCATGCCGGTGACGATGATGATCATGGAGCCCCGAAGATGGAGATCAAAAGGAGCAAAATGATATTGGCCATATCATGTCACTATTTGATTGCATGTGATGTTTATCATGTTTATGCATCTTATTTGCTTAGAACGACGGTAGTAAATAAGATGATCCCTCATAATAATTTCCAGAAAGTGTTCCCCCTAACTGTGCACCATTGCGAAAGTTCGTTATTTTGAAGCACCACGTGATGATCGAGTGTGATAGATTCTAATGTTCACATACAACGGGTGTAAGCCAGATTTACACACGCGAAACACTTAGGTTGACTTGACGAGCCTAGCATGTATAGACATGGCCTCGGAACACAAGAGACCGAAAGGTCGAACATGAGTCGTATAGTGGATACGATCAACATGAAGATGTTGACTGATGATGACTAGTCCGTCTCACGTGATGATCGGACACGGCCTAGTTGACTCGGATCATGTATCACTTAGATGACAAGAGGGATGTCTATCTGAGTGGGATTTCATAAGATGAACTTAATTATCCTGAACATAGTCAAAAGGTTTTTGCAAAGTATGTCATAGCTCGCGCTTTAGTTCTACTGTTTTAAGACATGTTCCTAGAGAAAATTTAGTTGAAAGTTGATAGTAGCAATTATGCAGACTGGGTCCGTAAACTGAGGACTGTCCTCATTGCTGCGTAGAAGGCTTATGTCCTTATTGCACCGCTCGGTGTGCTGAACCTGAACGTCGTCTGTGGATGTTGCGAACATCTGACATACACGTTTTGATAACTACGTGATAGTTCAGTAATGTTAAATGGTTTAGAATTGAGGTAGTGAAGATGATTTCGAAACATCGTGGAACATATGAGATGTTTCGACTGCTGAAATTGGGATTTCAGGCTCGTGCCCACATCAAGAGGTATAAGACCTCCGACGAGTTTCTTAGCCTGCAAACTAAGGGAGAAAAGCTCAATCGTTGAGCTTGTGCTCAGATTGTCTGAGTACAAAAATCACTTGAATCGAGTGGGAGTTAATCTTCCAGATGAGATAGTGATGTTTCTCCAAAGTCATTGCCACCAAGCTACTAGGGCTTCGTGATGAACTATAACCTATCAGGGATACATATGGTGATCCTTGAAATATTCGCAATGTTTGACACCGTGAAAGTAGAAATCAAGAAGGAGCATCAATTGTTGATGGTTAGTGAAACCACTAGTTTCAAGAAGGGCAAGGGCAAGAAGGGATACTTCATGAAATGGCAAATCAGTTGCTGCTCTAGTGAAGAAACCCAAGGTTGAACCCAAACCCGAGACTAAGTGCTTCTGTAATGAGGGGAACAGTCACTGAAGCAGAACTACCCTAGATACTTGATAGATGAGAAGGCTGGCAAGGTCGACAGAATTATATTGGATATACATTATATTGATGTGTACTTTACTCGTACTCCTAGTAGCACCATGGTAATAGATACCGGTTTAGTTGCTAAATGTTAGTAACTCGAAATAAAAGGCTACGGAATAAACGGAGACTCGCTAAAGGTGAGATGATGATATGGTATGGAAGTGTTTCCAAGGTTGATGTGATCAAGCATCGCATAATCCCTCTACCATCGAGATTGGTGTTAAACCTAGATAATTGTTATTTGGTGTTTGCGTTGAGCATAGACATGATTGGATTATGTTTATCGCAATACGATTATTCATTTAAGGAGAATAATGGTTACTCTGTTTATTTGAATAATACCTTCAATGGTCTTGCACCTAAAATGAATGGTTTATTGAATCTCGATCGTAGTGATACACATGTTCATGCCAAAAGATATAAGATAGTAATGATATAGTGCCACCTGCTTGTGGCACTGCCATTTGAGTCATATTGGTATAACACGCATGAAGAAGCTCCATGTTGATGGATCTTTGGACTCACTCATTTGTGAAAAGATTGAGACATGTGAACCATGTCTATTGGTATATACGCATGAAAAAACTCCATGCAGATGGACCGTTTGGACTCACTTGATTTTGAATCACTTGAGACATGCAAATCATACCACATGGGCAAGATGACTGAAAGCCTCGTTTTCAGTAAAATGGAACAAGAAAGCAACTTGTTGGAAGTAATAGATTTTGATGTGTGCAGTCAAAGGAGTGCCGAGGCACGCAGTGGATATCGTTATGTTCTTACTTCACAGATGATTTGAGTAGATACTGAGTATATTTACTTGATGAAACACAAGTCTGAATTATTGAATGGTTCAAGTAATTTGAGAGTGAAGTTGAAGATCGTCGTGACAAGAGGATAAAATGTCTATGATATGATCATAGAGATGAATATCTGAGTTGCGAGTTTGGTACACAATTGAGACATTGTGGAAATTGTTTCACAACTAACACCGCCTGGAACACCATAGTGTGATGGTGTGTCCAAACATCATAGATGCACCCCATTGGATATGGGGCATACCATGATGTCTCTTATCGAATTACCACTATCGTTCATGGTTTAGGCATTAGAGACAACCACATTCACTTTAAATAGGGCACCACGTAATTCGGTTGAGATGACACCATATGAACTATGGTTTAGAGAAACCTAAGTTTTCGTTTCTTGAAAGTTTGGGGCTGCGACGCTTATGTGAAAAAAAAGTTTCATCCTGATAAGCTCGAACCCAAAGCGGATAAATACATCTTCATAGGACACCCAAAACAGTTGGGTATACCTTCTATTTCAGATCCGGAAGCAAAAGTGATTGTTTCTAGAAACGGGTCCTTTCTCGAGGAAAAGTCTCTCTCGAAAGAATTGAGTTGGAGGATGGTGGAGACCTGATATGGTTATTGAACCGTCACTACAACTAGTGTGTAGCAGGGCACAGGAAGTTGTTCCTGTGGCACCTACACCAATTGAAGTGGAAGCTGATGATAGTGATCATGAAGCCTCGGATCAAGTCACTTCCAAACCTCGTAGGACGACAAGGACGCGTACTGCTTCAGAGTGGTACGGTAATCCTGTCTTGGAGCTCATGTTGCTAGACAACAATGAACCTACGAGCTATGGAGAAGCGATGGTGGGCCCGGATTTCGACAAATGGCTCGAGACCATAAAATCCGAGAGAAGATCCATGTATAAAACAAAGTGTAGACTTTGGAAGAACTACTTGATGGTCATAAGGCTGTTGGGTACAGATGGATTTTAAAAGGGAAGACAGACAATGATGATAAGTGTCACCATTAACAAAGCTCGACTTGTCGCTGAGATGTTTTCCAACAAGTTCAAGGAGTTGACTACGATGATACTTTCTCACTCGTAGCTATGCTAAGAGTCTGTTAGAATTATATTAGCAGCTACTTCATTATTTATGAAATCTTGCAGATAGGATGTCAAAATATGTTTCCTCAACGATTTTCTTGAGGAAAGGTTGTATGTGATACAACCAGAAGGTTTTGTCAATCCTAAAAGATGCTAACAAGTATGCAAAGCTCCAACAATCCTTCTAAGGACTGGAGTAAGTATCTCGGAATTGGAATATATGCTTTGATGAGATGATCAAAGATTTTGGGTTTATACGAAGTTTCTTGGAAACTTGTATTTCCAAAGAAGTGAGTGGGAGCACTATAGCATTTTTGATGAGTATATGTTGTTGACATATTGTTGATCGGAAATGATGTAGAATTTCTGGAAAGCATATAGGGTTATTTGAAAAGTGTTTTTCAATGGAAAACCTGGATTAAGCTACTTGAACATTGAGCATCAAGATCTATAAGGATAGATCAAAATCGCTTGATAGTACTTTCAAATGAGTACGCACCGTGACAAGATTTTGAAGGAGTTCAAAATAGATCGGCAAAGAAGGAGTTCTTGGCTATGTTATAAGGTGTGAGTATTGAGTAAGACTCAAGACCTGACCACGGCAGAAGAGAGAGAAAGGACGAAGGTCGTCCCCTATGCTTTAGACGTAGGCTCCATAGTATGCTATGCTATGTAACGCACCTAAAGTGTGCCTTGCCATGAGTCAGTCAAGGGGTACAAGTGTGATCCAGGAATGGATCACAGGACATCGGTCAAGGTTATCCTTAATAACTAGTGGACTAAGGAATTTTCTCGATTATGGAGGTGGTAAAAGAGTTCCCCGTAAAGGCTTACGCCGATGCAAACTTTGACACTAATCTGGATTACTCTGAGTAGTAGACCGGATTAGTATAGAAGAGCAGTTATTTGGAATAGCTCCAAGTAGCACGTGGTAGCTGCATCTACAAGATGACATAGAGATTTGTAAAGCACACATGGATCTGAAAGGCTCAGACCCGTTGACTAATAACCTCTCTCACAAGCGAGACATGATCAAACCCCATGGATGTTGGATTCATTACAATCACATAATGATGTGAACTAGATTATTGACTCTAGTGCAAGTGGGAGACTGTTGGAAATATGCCCTAGAGGCAATAATAAAATGTTTATTAGTGTATTTCCTTGTTCATGATAATTGTTTATTTTTCATGCTATAATTGTATTAACTGGAAACCATAATACATGTGTGAATACATAGACCACAACATGTCCCTAGTGAGCCTCTAGTTGACTAGCTCGTTGATCAACAGATGGTCATGGTTTCCTGACCATGGACATTGGATACCATTGATAACAGGATCACATCATTAGGAGAATGATGTGATGGACAAGACCCAATCCTAAGCATAGCACAAGATCATGTAGTTCGTTTGCTAAAGCTTTTCTAATGTCAAGTATCATTTCCTTAGACCATGAGATTGTGCAACTCCCGGATACCGTAGGAATGCTTTGGGTGTACCAAACGTCACAACATAACTGGGTGGCTATAAAGGTGCACTACGGGTATATCCGAAAGTGTCTGTTGGGTTGGCACGAATCGAGACTGGGATTTGTCACTCCATATGACGGAGAGGTATCTCTGGGCCCACTCAGTAATGCATCATCATAATGAGCTCAATGTGACTAAGTAGTTAGTCACGGGATCATGCATTACGGAACGAGTAAAGTGACTTGCCGGTAACGAGATTGAACGAGGTATTGGGATATCGTCGATCGAATCTCGGGCAAGTAACGTACCGATTGACAAAGGGAGTTGTATACGGGATTGCTTGAATCCTTGACATCGTGGTTCATCCGATGAGATCATCGTGGAACATGTGGGAGCCAACATGGGTATCCATATCCCGCTGTTGGTTATTGGCCAAAGAGCTGTCTCGGTCATGTCTGCATGATTCCCGAACCCGTAGGGTCTACACACTTAAGGTTCGGTGACGCTAGAGTTGTTATGGGAATTAGTGTGCAGTTACCGAATGTTGTTCGGAGTCCCGGATGAGATCCCGGATGTCACGAGGAGTTCCGGAATGGTCCAGAGGTAAAGATTTATATATGGGAAGTCCTATTTTGGCCACCGGAAAATGTTTGGGATTTTTCGGTATTGTACCGGGAAGGTTCTAGAAGGTTCCGGAGTGGGGCCCACCTGCATGGGAGGACCCACATGAGCGTGGGTGGTGGGATCAAGGCCCCACACCCCTGGTCAAGGCGCACCAAAATCCCCCCTTAGAAGGAATAAGATCATATCCCGAAAGGATAAGATCAAGATCCCTAAAAAGGGGGGATAACAATCGGTGGGGAAGGAAATGATGGGATTTCTTTCCTCCCACCTTTGCCAACGCCCCAATGGACTTGGAGGGCAAGAAACCAGCCCCCTCCACCCCTATATATAGTGGGGAGGCACATGGGAGCTTCACCCTTCCCCTGGCGCAACCCTCTCCCTCCTCCAACACCTCCTCCTCCTCTGTAGTGCTTGGCGAAGCCCTGCCGGAGAACCACGAGCTCCATCACCACCATGTCATCGTGCTGTCGGAGTTTTCCCTCAACTTCTCCTCTCTCCTTGCTGGATCAAGAAGGAGGAGACGTCCCCGGGCTGTACGTGTGTTGAACGCGGAGGCAACATTGTTTGGTGCTTAGATCGGATTCGGCCGCGATCTGAATCGCTTAGTGAACGACTCCACCAACCGCGTTCTTGCAACGCTTCCACATCGCGATCTTCAAGGGTATGAAGATGCACTCCCCTCTCTCTCGTTGCTAGTTACTCCATAGATTGATCTTGGTGATGCGTAGTAAATTTTGAATTTCTGCTACGTTCCCCAACAATTTGATCCCATAAGTGTCTCCCTTTTTCAGACAAATGGTGGCGCACAAAATGAGGATGCGCATCTAAAGATTTCCCATCAACTAGGCTAGTTGGGGTTTCAGCACGAGCGCATAAGGGTCGAAGATGATCCAAGTAGAACACTTTAAGTGGATCCATATCAATAGATTTTTAGCAAGCAAAGATGCAAGCAAAAATAAGGCACATGGAAATACAAACAAACATACATACGGGAAGAAGGCGAAGAAAAGGCAAAGGTTTTCGAAAATTGTTTTAGAAGTGAGGGAGAGGAAAACGAGAGGCAAATCACAAATAATGTAATGCGAGGGATAAGAGTTTGTGATGGGTACTTGGTATGTCTTGACTTGTGCATAGACTCCCCGGTAACGGCGCTAGAAATCCTTCTTGCTACCTCTTGAGCATGCGTTGGTTTTCCCTTGAAGAGGAAAGGGTGATGCAGCAAAGTAGCGTAAGTATTTTACTCAGTTTTTGAGAACCAAGGTATCAATCTAGTAGCAGGCAACACTCAAAACCCTCATACCTGCACAAACAAATAAGAACCTTGCAACCAACGCGATAAAGGGGTTGTCAATCCCTTCATGGCCACTTGCAAAAGTGAGATCTGATAGAGATAATAAGATAAATATTTTTGGTATTTTTATGATATAGATTGAAAAGTTAATATTGCAAAATAAAGTAGATTGGAAACTTATATGATGGAAAATAGACCCGGGCGCCATAGGTTTCACTAGTGGCCTCTCTCAAGATGGCAGAAGTATTATGGTTGGTGAACAAATTACTGTGGAGCAATTGATAGAAAAGTGCATAGTTATGAGAATATCTAGACATGATCATGTATATAGGCATCACCTCCGCGACAAGTAGATCGAAATGATTCTGCATCTACTACTATTACCCCACACATCAACCACTATCCAGCATGCATCTAGAGTATTAAGTTCATAAGAATAGAGTAACACATTAGGCAAGATGACATGATGTAGAGGGATAAACTCAAGCAATATGATATAAACCCCGTCTTTTTATCCTGGATGGCAACAATAAAATACGTGCCTTGCTGTCACTGGGAAAGGACACCACAAGATTGAACCCAAAGCTAAGCACTTCTCCCGTTGCAACAAAGATCAATCTAGTAGGCCAAACCAAACTGATGATTCGAAGAGACTTGCAAAGATAACTTAATCACACATAAAAGAATTCAGAGGAGATTCAAATATTTCTCATAGATAAACTTGATCATAAATCTACAATTCATCGGATCTCGACAAACACACTGCAAAAAGAGTTACATCGAATATATCTCCAAGAAGATCAAGGAGAACTTCGTATTGAGATTCAAAGAGAAAGAAGAAGCCATCTAGCTAATAACTCTGGACCCGAAGGTCTGTGGTAAACTACTCACACTTCATCGGAGAGGCCTTGGAGATGATGTAGAAGCCCTCCGTGATCCATTCCCCCTCCAGCGGAGCACCGAAAAAGGCCCCAAGATGGGATCTCACGGGTACAGAAGGTTGCAGCGGTGGAGATATGGTTTCGTGGTGCTCTCGGATGTTTTCAGGGTATATGCGTACATATAGGCGAAAGAAGTCGGTCAGGGGAACCACGAGGGGCCCACGAGGGTGGGGGGCGCGCCTCCCCCCCCCCCGGGCGCGCCTCCCTGCCTCGTGGCCTCCTCGTTTCTTTCTTGACGTCCACTCCAAGTCTCCTGGATTACGTTTGTTCCGAAAATAAGTCTCCTGAAGGTTTCATTCCGTTTGATATTCCTTTTCTACGAAACACTGAAATAGGCAAAAAGATAGCAATTTGGACTAGGCCTTGATGACCCACAAGTGTAGGGGATCAATCGTAGTCCTTTCGATAAGTAAGAGTGTCGAACCTAACAAGGAGCAGAAGGAAATGATAAGCGGTTTTCAGTAAGGTTTTCTCTGCCAGCACTGAAATTGTAGGTGATAGATAGTTTTGTGATAAGATAAATAGTAACAACTAAGAGTAAATAAAGTAAGTAAAGTGCAGCAAGGTGGACCAATCCTTTATGTAGCAAAGGATAAGCCTGGACAATTTTTAATAATGAGAAAGGAGCTCCCGAGGACACATTGGGAATTATTGTCAAGCTAGTTTTCATCACGTTCATATGATTCATGTTCGGTACTTTGATAATTTGATATGTGGGTGGACCGGTACTTGGGTACTACCCTAACTTGGAAAAGCCTCCCACTAATGATTAACCCCTATTTCAAGCATCCGCAACTACAAAAGAAGTATTAAGGTAAACCTAACCACAACATTATACATATGGATCCATATCAGCCCCTAAAGAAGCAACGCATAAACTAGGGTTTAAGCTTCTGTCACTGTAGCAACCCATCATCTACTTATTACTTCCCCATCCCTTCCTCTAGGCCCAAATAATGGTGAAGTGTCATGTAGTCAACGTTCACATAACACCACTAGAGGAAAAGACAACATACATCTCATCAAAATATCGAACGAATACCAAATTTACATGACTACTAATAGCAAGACTTCACCCATGTCCTCAGGAACAAACGTAACTACTCACAAAGCATATTCATGTTCATAATCAGAGGGGTAATAATATGCATAAAGGATCTGAACATATGATCTTCCACCAAGTAAACCAATTAGCATCAACTACAAGGAGTAATCAACACTACTAGCAACCCACATGTACCAATTTGTGGTTTTGGTACAAGATTGGATACAAGAGATGAACTAGGGTTTTGAGAGGAGATGGTGCTGGTGAAGATGTTCATGGAGATTGACCCCCTCTCGATGAGAGGATCGTTGGTGATGACGTTGGTGATGATTTCCCCCTCCCGAAGGGAAGTGTCCCCAGCAGAACAGCTCCGCCGGAGCCCTATATTGATTCCGCCAAGGTTCCGCCTCGTGGCGGCGATGTTTCGTCCCGTAAGCTTGGACACGATTTTTTCCAGGGTGAAAGCAATGATATAGCAGAAGATGGACACCGGAGGCCCACCAGGGGGCCCAGGAGATAGGGGGCGCACCCTATAGGGGGGGCCCTCCTGTCTCCTAGACAGGGTGTGGGCCCCCTGGTGTATTTCTTTCACTCAAAAATTCTTTTTAAATCCAAAAAGATGTTTCGTGGAGTTTCAGGACTTTTGGAGTTGTGCAGAATAGGTTTCCAACGTTTTCTCCTTTTCTAGCCAGAATCCAGCTGCCGGCATTCCCCCTCTTCATGGTAAACCTTGTAAAATAAGAGAGAATAGCCATAAGTATTGAGATATAATGTGTAATAACAACCCATAATGTAATAAATATTGATATAAAAGCATGATGCAAAATGGACGTATCAACTCCCCCAAGCTTAGACCTCGTTTGTCCTCAAGCGGAAGCCGAAATCGAAAAATATGTCCACATGTTTAGAGATAGAGGTGTAGATAAAAATAAAATACGGACATGAGGGCATCATGATCATTCTTATAAAAGCAACATATATAAATTTCATCATATGATTTCTTGTGCTCAAGTAACAATCAATTCACAATGTCAAGTATGGTTCAAAAACTTCATTGGGAACTAATAAACTATAGTCTCAGTCATTGAAGCAATTGCAATTTATCGTAACATCAGAAGGAGTCAACAATAGAGCTTTTCAGCAACCTCACATACTCAACTATCTTGTAGTCTTCTATAATTGGTAACACTCACGCAATACTTGTGATTATGGAGTTTCAGTCGGACACTGAGAAAGATAGGGGCTTATTGTGTTGCCTCCCAACGCATTCACCTTTAGGTGATGCCAACAATAGTAGCCCATGCTAGCTTGCATCCAATTGGATATATATATCATGATCTTTCAAACACGAGGAGCTTCCCAAAGGATAAAATGAAAAACGGAAAGGTGAGGATCACCTGGACTCGACCATAAAGTAAAAACATAAAGTAAAAGATAGGCCCTTCGCAGAGGGAAGCAGAGGTTGTCATGTGCGTTTAGGGTTGATGTACAAAATCTTAATGCAAAAGAACGTCACTTTATATTGCCCCTTGTATGTGGACCTTTATTATGCAGTCCGTCGCTTTTATTACTTCCACAACAAGTTCGTACAAAGCTTATTTTCGCTGCACTAATAAGTCGTACATATTTAGATAGCAATTTTTATTGCTTGCAACATGACAACTTACTTGAAGGATCTTACTCAATCCATAGGTAGGTATGGTGGACTCTCATGGCAAAACTGGGTTTAAGGATATTTGGAAGCACAAGTAGTATCTCTACTTGGTGCAAGGAATTTGGCTAGCATGAGGGGGAAAGGCAAGCTCAACATGTTCGGAAGGTCAATGACAATATACTTTAACTGAGATGTCGGAAAACATAAACCATTACGTTGTCTTCCTTGTCCAACGTCAACTCTTTTAGCATGTCATACTTAATGAGTGCTCCCAATTATAAAAGGTGTCCAAGATAATATATTTATATGTGAACCCCTCTTTCCTTATCACTTCCTATTAATTGCAACAATGACCAAAACTAAGTTCATCAACTCTCAACAATTTTTATGCCTCATACTTTCTATGTGAAGTTATCACTATTCATAAGATCAATATGAGCTCTATTATTCTTTCTACTTTCTCAAGATCATAGCAACATAGCAAAGCCCTTAAACTCAACACTAATCTTTATTATAGATAGCTCACATACTCGATTACAAATGAGATCACAAAGCAAAACTCAAAACTATTTGATATCAAAACTTCAATCTACTAGATCAAGATACTACTAAAAGGATCGAACTAAATAAAGCGGTAAAGATAGGAGTGCGATGGTGATACGATACCGGGGCACCTCCCCCAAGCTTGGCAGTTGCCAAGGGGAGTGCCCATACCCTTGCGATTATGTCCTCGGAGGTGGTGAACTAGGAGTTGTTGCATTTTTCTTCTCTAGCTTGCGTCTGAGGCTAAAATTTTCCTCCCTCAGATCCTCATTCTCGAGCTCAAGTTTCATTATCTTTTTGCATAATGCTGCCTTGATGTCCTGCAAAAAACGTGGTGGGATAGATTGGACCTTAGGGAGGCTTGACTTCTTGAACTCCACATGCATATCGCCAGGTTGTGGTAGTGGATCGTCCTCTTCATTGGCGCTTGTCTCCTCCTTCCCCTTCGGATCATAGTCTTCTTCTTCCTCCGTGGTCCAGCCATAATGTTCCACATCCCCATATACTTTTGGGTTTGCGATATAATCAGCCATATAGCTCTCTCCCTCCGAATCTTGGGACAACATCTTGCTCCAAATCTGTTGCAGAAACAACTCAAAACAAAAACATAGGATTTTTGCGTGATACGGTGGTTAAAACATTCGGGAGTATATATAATGAATTTTTACCGACCAAAATACGTGATATGCAAGAAAACGGAGTCTGGGAGGCACACGAGGTGCCCACGAGAGAGGGAGGCGCGCCCAGTAGGGGGGGGGCGCCCTCCACTCTCGTGGGGGCCTCGTGTCCCTTTCGGACTACTTCTTTCTCCCTAAAATTCTTAAATATTCCAAAACTGATAAAAATTGCCATTGGAGTTGTTTTGGAGTCGGTTTACTTACCGTACCACATACCTATACCTTTTTGCAGTCAGGAACATTCTGGAAAGTGTCCCTTATGTATTCTTCGGGGGATACGGTTTCAATAATATTTGTTTCAACATTGATAGCATTACCTGAAATATAATGTTTAATTCTTTGATCGTTTACCACCCTCGGATTTGTGCCTTCAAAGTTGTTGATTTTTATGGCACCAGAATGATAGACCTCCTCGATAACGTAAGGACCTTCCCATTTTGAGAGGAGTTTTCCTGCAAAAAATCTTAAACGAGAGTTGAATAATAATACATAATCTCCTACGTTAAACTCACGCTTTTGTATCCTCTTGTCATGCAAGCGTTTGACTTTTTCTTTGAATAGCTTGGCATTCTCATATGCTTGGGTTCTCCATTCATCAAGTGAGCTAATATCAAATAACCTCTTCTCACCGGCAAGTTTGAAGTCATAATTGAGCTCTTTAATAGCCCAATATGCCTTATGTTCAAGTTCAAGAGGTAAATGACACGCTTTTCCATAAACCATCTTATATGGAGACATACCCATAGGATTTTTGTATGCAGTTCTATAGGCCCATAATGCATCACCAAGTTTTTTGGACCAATTCTTTCTAGATCTATTCACAGTCTTTTGCAAAATTAATTTGAGCTCTCTGTTGCTCAACTCTACCTGACCACTGGACTGCGGATTATAAGGAGATGCGATTCTATGATTGACATCATACTTAGCAAGCATCTTTCGGAAAGCACCATGAATAAAATGTGAACCACCATCAGTCATAAGATATCTAGGGACTCCAAACCTCGGAAAAATAACTTCTTTAAACATTTTAATAGGAGTGTTATGATCAGCACAACTAGTTGGAATAGCTTCTACCCACTTAGTAACGTAATCAACAGTCACCAAAATATGTGTATAACCATTAGAGGCAGGAAAAGGTCCCATATAATCAAAGCCCCAAACATCAAACGGTTCAATAACAAGAGAATAATTCATAGGCATTTCTTGACGTCTACTAATGTTACCTATTCTTTGACATTCATCACACGGTAAGACAAACTTACGAGCATCTTTGAAGAGAGTAGGCCAATAAAAACCAGATTGTAGTACCTTGTGTGCGGTTCTGTCTCCAGCATGGTGTCCTCCAAAGGATTCAGAGTGACACTTACGTAGAATATGTTCCTGTTCATGCTCAGACACACAACATCTAATAACACCATCTACTCCTTCTTTATAAAGGTGTGGATCATCCCAAAAGTAATGTCTTAAATCATAAAAGAACATTTTCTTTTGCTGGTATGTGAAACTAGGCGGTATAAATTTAGCAACAATGTAATTAGCATAATCAGCCTAGCAAGGTGCAGTACGAGAAGCATTAACGACCGCTAATTGTTCATCAGGAAAGCTATCATTAATAGACAGTGGGTCGTCAAGAACATTCTCTAACCTAGACAAGTTATCTGCAATGGGGTTCTCAGCTCCCTTTCTATCAATAATATGCAAGTCAAATTCTTGGAGCAAGAGAACCCATCTAATGAGTCTAGGCTTAGCATATTTCTTTTCCATAAGATATTTAATAGCAGCATGATCAGTGTGAATAGTAGCTTTGGAATCAACAATATAAGGTCTAAACTTATGACATGCAAACACAACTGCTAAGAACTCTTTTTCAGTAGTAGCGCAATTTCTCTGGGCGGTATCAAGAGTCTTACTAGCATACTGGATAACATTCAATTTCTTATCGACTCTTTGCCCTAGAACAACACCTACAGCATAATCACTAGCACCACACATAATTTCAAAAGGTAAACTCCAATCAGGTGGCTGAACAATAGGTGCATTGATCAAAGTGTTTCAAATGCTTCTACACAATCATCATCAAAGACAAAAGGAATATCTTTTTGCAATAAATTAGTCAGAGGCCTAGAGATTTTAGAAAAGTCCTTAATGAACCTCCTATAAAAACCGGCATGACCAAGGAAATTTCTTATACCTTTTATGTCCTTGGGACATGGCATCTTTTCAGTAGCATCAACTTTGGCTTTATCAACTTCAATACCTCTCTCGGAGATCTTGTGCCCCAAAACAATGCCTTCATTAACCATAAAGTGACACTTTTCCCAATTCAGGACGAGACTAGTGTCTTTGCATCTCTGCAAACTCGATCAAGGTTGCTCAAACAATCATCAAAAGAGGATCCACAAACGGAGAAATCATCCATCAACACCTCACAAATCTTTTCACAAAAATCAGAGAATATAGCCATCATGCATCTTTGAAAGGTAGCAGGTGCATTACATAAACCAAAAGGCATACGTCTATAAGCAAAAGTACAAAAAGGGCAAGTAAAAGTAGTTTTAGATTGATCCTTCGCTGACACAGGTATTTTAGAGAAGCCAGAATAACCATCTAGAAAGCAGAAATGTGTGTGTTTGGATAGTCTCTCTAGCATTTGATCAATAAAAGGTAAAGGATAATGATCTTTCTTAGTAGCTTTATTTAACTTACGGAAATTGATTAGCATCCTATAACCTATAATAATTCTTTGCGGGATCAATTCATCTTTATCATTAGGAACAACGGTAATACCTCCCTTTTTAGGAACACAATGAATAGGGCTTACCCATTCACTATCAGCAACGGGGTAAATAATACCTGCCTCAAGGAGCTTTAGTATCTCCTTTCTTACCACTTCCTTCATCTTGGGATTTAATCGTCTTTGAGGATCTCTAACTAGTTTGGCATCTTTCTCCACTGTAATTTTGTGTTGGCATAATGTGGGACTAATGCCCTTAAGATCATCCAGAGTATATCCAATAGCTGCTCGGTCCTTCTTCAGAGTTTTCAATAATCTTTCTTCTTCTTTCTCTGAAAGGTTAGCACTAATAATAACAGGATATATTTCTTTTTCATCAAGATAAGCATACTTAAGATTATCAGGTAATGGTTTGAGTTCAAACACGGGATCACCCTTGGGTGGCGGGGGATCCCCAAGAATTTCAATGGGAAGGTTATGTTTCAGGATAGGTTCCTGTTTAAGGAACACTTCATCTATTTCCTATCTTTCCTTCATAAACATATCGTTTTCATGGTCTAGCAAATATTGTTCTAACGGATCAGTAGGAGGAACAACAATGGAAGCAAGACCAATAATCTCATCCTTACTAGGTGGTTCCCTATCACGAGGTTGTCTACTAAACTTAGCGAAATTAAACTCATGAGACATACCATCTATGCCAACAGTGACAGTATTCCTTTCACAATTAATCTTAGCACTAGCTGTATTCAAGAAGGGTCTACCAAAAATAATGGGACAAAAGTCATCTTGTGGGGAACCAAGAACAAGAAAATGAGTAGGGTATTTAACCTTCCCACACAAAACTTCAAAATCTCTAACAATCCCAAAGAGTTTAATGGTATCCCTATTAGCAGGCTTAATAGTAACATCAATGTCTTCTAATTCAATGGGTGCAATGTCATGCATAATTTCTTGATATAAGGTATAAAGTATTGCACTAGCACTAGCGCCCATATCACATAAGCCATGATAACAATGATCTCCTATCTTAACAGAAATAACAGGCATGCCTACGACAGGTCTACGTGTCTTAGTATCTGGTCTAGCAATATTAGCAGTCTCACCACAGAAAGAAATAACATGCCCATCTAAATCCTCATCCAAGAGATCTTTAACCATAGCAATACTAGGTTCTACATTAATTTGCTCAGGAGGTGTATAAGTCCTAGTATTACTCTTACGAACAACAGTCGAAGCTTTAGCATGATCTTTTATCCTAACAGGAAAAGGAGGTTTTTCAACATAAGTAGAAGGAACAATAGGATCACTATAGGTAATAGTATTTTCTTCGACTGTAATAGGTGCAACTACTTTCACTTCAACAGGAGGATTATATTTAAACCACTTCTCTTTAGGGAGATCAACGTGAGTAGCAAAATATTCACAGAAAGAAGCTACTATCTCAGAGTCAAGTCCATACTTAGCGCTAAATCCACGAAAAGCATCGGTATCCATAAAAGATTTAACACAATCAAACTTAGGTGTCATACCTGACTCCTTACCATCTCGGAACCTCAATTTTCAGAGTTGCGTTTAATTCTTTCCAATAAGTCCCATTTGAAATCAATAGACTTCAGCATATAAGAACCAGCATAGGAAGTATCGAGCAGGTTGCGATTATCAAGAGAAAGTCGAGCATAAAAGTTCTGAATAATCATTTCCCGAGAGAGCTCATGATTGGGACATGAATATAACATTGACTTAAGCCTCCCCCAAGCTTGAGAGATGCTTTCTCCTTCGCGAGGCCAGAAATTATATATGTAATTACGATCACGATGAACAAGATGCATAGGATAGAACTTCTGGTGATATTCCAGCTTCAGTCGCTTATAATTCCAAGATCTCGTATCATCACATAGCCTATTCCATGTCAATGCATCTCCCTTCAAAGATAAAGGGAAGACCTTCCTTTTGACAACATCATCGAGAATACCTGCAAGCTTAAATAATCCACAAACTTCATCCACAAAGATAAGGTGTAAATCGGGATGCAATGTTCCGTCTCCTACAAATGGATTAGCTAGCAGTTTCTCTATCATACCCGAAGGAATCTCAAAGTTAATATTTTCATAAAGTTCAGTAAGTTGAGGAGAAACTCTTTGCTCTTCTGGTTGGGGTGAAGATACCCCAAACAAGCCCCTCAAAGGATTAGTTTCCATAGTGACAAATAACAGAAAATTTCAGCACACTATATAAATGTTTCCTTACCAAGTTCCACTCACCAAAAGCGCTACACTCCCTAGCAACGGCGCCAGAAAAGAGTCTTGATGACCCACAAGTGTAGGGGATCAATCGCAGTCCTTTCTATAAGTAAGAGTGTCGAACCCAACGAGGAGCAGAAGGAAATGATAAGTGGTTTTCAGTAAGGTTTTCTCTGCAAGCACTGAAATTGTAGGTGATAGATAGTTTTGTGATAAGATAAATAGTAACAAGTAACAAGTAAATAAAGTAAGTAAAGTGCAGCAAGGTGGCCCAATCCTTTATGTAGCAAAGGATAAGCCTGGACAATTTCTAATAATGAGAAAGGAGCTCCCGAGGACACATTGGGAATTATCGTCAAGCTAGTTTTCATCACGTTCATATGATTCGCGTTCGGTACGTTGATAATTTGATATGTGGGTGGACTGGTACTTGGGTACTGCCCTAACTTGGACAAGCCTCCCACTTATGATTAACTCCTATTGCAAGCATCCACAACTACAAAAGAAGTATTAAGGTAAACCTAACCACCGCATTAAACATATGGATCCATATCAACCCCTAAAGAAGCAACACACAAACTAGGGTTTAAGCTACTGTCACTCTAGCAACCCATCATCTACTTATTACTTCACCATGCCTTCCTCTAGGCCCAAATAATGGTGATGTGTCATGTAGTCGACGTTCACATAAAACCACTAGAGGAAAAGACAACATACATCTCATCAAAATATCAAACGAATACCAAATTCACATGACTACTAATAGCAAGACTTCACCCATGTCCCCAGGAACAAACGTAACTACTCACAAAGCATATTCCTGTTCATAATCAGAGGGGTAATAATATGCATAAAGGATCTGAACATATGATCTTCCACCAAGTAAACCAATTAGCATCAACTACAAGGAGTAATCAACACTACTAGCAACCCACAGGTACCAATTTGTGGTTTTGATACAAGATTGGATACAAGAGATGAACTAGGATTTTGAGAGGAGATGGTGCTGGTGAAGATGTTGATGGAGATTGACCCCCTCTCGATGAGAGGATCGTTGGTGATGATGTTGTTGATGATTTCCTACTCCCGGAGGGAAGTGTCCCCGGCAGAACAGCTCCGTCGGAGCCCTAGATTGATTCCGCCAAGGTTCCGCCTCGTGGCGGCGGAGTTTCGTCCCGTAAGCTTGCCCACGATTTTTTCCATGGTGAAAGCAATGATATAGCAGAAGATGGACACCGGAGGCCCACCAGGGGGCCCAGGAGATAGGGGGCGCGCCCTATAGGGGGAGGCGCCCTCCTGTCTCCTGGACAGGGTGTGGGCCCCCTGGTGTATTTCTTTCGCTCAAAAATTCTTATTAAACCCAAAAAGATGTTTCGTGGAGTTTCAGGACTTTTGGAGTTGTGCAGAATAGGTTTCCAACGTTTGCTCCTTTTCCAGCCAGAATTCCAGCTGCCGACATTCCCATCTTCATGGTAAACCTTGTAAAATAAGAGAGAATAGCCATAATTATTGAGATATAATGTGTAATAACAGCCCATAATGCAATAAATATTGATATAAAGCATGATGCAAAATGGACGTATCAGGCCTCCGGTTAATAGGTTAGTCCCAAAAATAGTATAGAAGTGCATAGTAAAGCCCATTAAACATCCAAAACAGATAATATAATAGCATGGAACAATAAAAAATTATAGATACGTTGTAGACGTATCAAGGGTCGAGGGTTCGAGGGTTCTAGGGTCGATGGTTCGAGGGTTCGAGGGTTGTCGAGGGGCCGAGGGTTCGAGGGTCGAGGGTCGTCGAGGGGTCGAGGATCGCCGAGGGGTCGAGAGGTTGCCTAGTGTCAAAGTATTGAAGAAAACCATGGCTTCATCATTAGCTGGAAGTAACCGAGGCATGATGGTATGAAGTTCTTCAAAGTTATTCTGGAGCGGAGTCCCGGATAGGATAATCCGCCTTTTGGTACAAATTTCAGCAAAGGCCTTCCAAATAGCGATATTCGGAAGGCTCTTGCTGTACTTTGTACCAAAAAGCGAATTATCCTATCTGGGATTTCGTTCCAGAATAACTTTGGAGAGCTTCGTACCATCATGCGCCTGTTACTTTCGCCTAATGATGAAGACATGATTTTGTTGAATCCTTTGACACTAGACCCTAGAGGTGCTGCCGAGGCCACCGAAATTTACCAAGTTAAAAGAGCGTTGTCGTTGAGGCCAACCCGAACCTTTTAAGCGTTGCCGAGGCCACCCCAAACCCTGGAGAAGCGTCAAGGCCATTAATTAATATAGTTCCTTGTTGTGATTACCTATAGCTAGGTCTACGGTTGTCACTAATATATCCATCTGTCATGTTTGTATAATAATTCCCATGTTGTACTATTTGCAGAAACTATGGAGCACGACCGAGACGAGGAAGCAGAACGGGTGTTGGGGGACATAATCACAGCCGGAGGTGATGTCATGTCGTATCTCAACGAAACTGGTGGTCTCGAAGGAGAGGGTGAAACAGGCTACGGTTATCGAACAACGGAGGAGGAAGGACATGATTATGATGGATCCGGTGACCGAATGCCGGTGCAAGAAGGAGACCATGATGACGGCTCCGGTGACCGAATAGAGTCTGGCCAGGTATATATATTAATTAAGCCTGTGCTGACTAGCTAACTGATGCATTCATTGCTTTGGTATCTACACATATTAACTCTCATCTTTCTTCCCTTTTCTAGCCCTCCGGATCGAGCACAACTTCGGTAAAGAGACGAGGCTCGAAGGAAAAGTTGCGCTCAGATGAAAGGTTCACACTCACAGCAATCGCACGCGATGGCCAACCGATTGAACCTCTCCGGACCAAGGACGCATTAACTGCTCAGTGCGGGGTTCTTGTTAGGGACATGATCCCGATCAGCTTCGAGCTATGGAATCAGCCTAAGAAGGAAGATCTTCAAGTTTATTTTGTCGAAGATATACAGAAAGAGGATCTTTGGAAAGCGCTGAAGGTAAATTTCACCCTACCGGAAGAGGAGGATCCAGAGAATCCAGTTATAGAGCCATTGATCAAGTCCTGTGCTCTCAAGAAGATGGCAAATCTATTCAGGGGGTGGAAGAATAAGCTGAAAGCAAATTTTATCGACAAAAAAAGACACCAGAATTCATCGTCCGGTATGAGAAGCTCAGAGATCAATGGGACGCAGTTGTGGCCAACAAGACATTGGAGAGGAGTAAAAAGATGTCAGTGACAAACAAGATAAATGCTGCAAAGAAGGAGCATCACCATCGCACGGGGTCAGGTGGCTACCTCAAAGCCCAGCCTTTGTGGGCCAAGGCTGAGAACGACTTGCTTGATAAAGGGGTCGAACCAGAGACATTGAACTAGCCAGACCGTTGCCGGACTTGGTTCTTTGGGGTTGGCGGAACCTTGGACCCAGTAACAGGGAAGTGCGTTTGGACGAGGGAGCAACTACGAATACCCATCATGAAGCTTCAGGACTATATCACCGCAGCGCAGGAAGGGACGTTCGTTCCAGACAGAGAGAAGGACGAGCTCACAATGGCCCTCGGGAATCCTGAGCACCCTGGACGGACACAAGGCATGCCAGGCTCCATTCCGTGGAAGGGTGGGTTTCCGGACGCAGGCGGTTACAAATGCCAAGAGAGGAGGAGGAAAGTGGAGCAGAGCGAACTGCAGGAGCTGCACACAAGGGTACAAAAGCTAGAGGAACAAGATGCAGTTCAAAGCAAGAGACCTGCCGAAGCTACCCCCCGAAGCTACCCCGCCACCTCAGCGAAGAAGCAGCATGGCTTCCACCGAGTTGCTTCAGCTGGATCCTGTCTTCACGACTCATGCTAGGTACCCCGTGGATGCTATCACGGGATCTCAACATTGCCACCTTATGATGCAATGGCAGAACTACAAAGTCAAGGCGGTTGTTGGCTCTGTTCGACCTCCTGAAGCCGGCGCAACTTTTCACTACCGTCCAATTCCAGAAGTATATGCTAGGGTGATGGTGGACGAAATAACGGAGGGATTTGAGGAGCTCGTGCATGACCACCCTACCGGTGAAAGGGAGACTCGGCTGGATTCTGCTCTGAAGACTCCATGCCTATGGCGGAAGGAGCTCATCAACCTTCCGAACTGGACGCCTCCGCCTCCTCCTCCTCCGGCGAGCCAGGGCACTCCGCCTCCTCCTCTACCTGCTCCTCCGGCGAATGATCAGGGCACTCCCCTCCTTCTCCGGCGCGTGGCGGCACTCTGCCTCCTTCTCCGCCTGAGCCGGCGCGCCCGAGAAGCCAGCCTCCTCCTTCTCTACCTCGTTAGCAAGGGCGGAAGAGACCCCCCGCCGCTCCGGCTGCTCTAGTGCGTCGTTGTCCTTCTCCTCCGCCTCGTAAGCAACAAAAGAAGACAACCGCAGCCGCTCAACCTGCTCCATCGTCTAGCAGTACAGCCAGAGGTGGGAGGTAATACAGATTCGGTCCATCTCTCAAGACTCCAGAGGAGTTACCATACAAGATGACCGAACAGGAAAACGAGGATATCTGTCAAGCCCAAGTGAAGGACTACTTCAAAACGCAAAGAGCTAAGAGACATCCACCTCCAGAGAAGAAGATAGATCCGGTGAAAGCGAAGCACACTTTGGATGCCCTGCAGCGACCACCATCGTCTCCGCCGCAAACCCACTATGAGCGTATTACTAAAAAGACATATAAGGAAGCGAAGTGGTCGGGAAGTACTTGTAGTGACAAAAGGTTAGAAGAACAAAGAAAATTCCCCAGCTCGGCGAACAAGCGAATCAATCGTGCCCCCCGCTCAAGGTGTCTAGCGATACCATCGCTAATCATCCGGTGGTATTGCCCGGTACCAATCCTGCAGATTACATGCACAACGACGATGCACATTTTGGTATAATAGAGGTGGACGAATTCAAATACGAGTATGGGAAGCCTCTCGACAAAGATGGAACTACTCTAACAACGATGATGCGAAGATTCCATGATTGGTACATGGAAACCTGCAGAAAGTCAGCTGGGAAGAAAATCGATACTTTGATGCTGAAAGTTAAAGAGGATCAGCACGATCTCATTGGAATTGAGGAGTTGTCTGTTCCATTTGAGGAGTTCTTCCAGTTTTTCAATCTAAAGTCCCTCGATAAATTAACGGTCACTTGCTACCGTCTGTTAGTACTACTTCTGTCATTAAGTCTCTATATATAGCTCAGCTCTTTCACTCCATGTATATATAATTATCCTCACTATATTATGCAGATTGAAGATCATCGAATGCAGAAAAGCTGAAATGTATGATATTGGGTTCATTAACACAAATCTCATAGATCAATATACGGTTACATTTCATTCTAAAGAAACCGAGGACAACTTGCTACGGTCGTTGGTAATAAATCAAAACAAAGATACAATACACTTTCCTTACAACTTCAAGTGAGTGTTACTATCTTGTGCATATTCGGTTTCCCTTAATTATTACTCGAGGTTATAGTAATTAATGTAATTGATGAGTTATGCATGCGTGCGCAGGTTCCACTATATTCTCCTAGAGATTAGGCTTGAGTAGGGACTGGTAAACGTCTTAGACTCAAGACGAAAAGATCCCGAGGACTATGCGGACATGTCTAAAATGCTCGAGAAGTAAGTTGAATCGATCATTATCGCACCATATCGGCAACTTTGTTCATTTCATGATATCAAGTAATTGTTTTCTTTGTGTCGTAGGGTTTGGAAAGTATTCACCGCACAAGTTTCAGGACTGCCGCGGGATCTGCGATGGAAATACCCGAAAGTAAGTACTACTAGCTAGCTAGTTCCGCGCATCTCCCGTTGATTCTAGCTACTTTCATCAATGCCATTTATAGTGCTTCATTATCAGTTTGATTGACCTCTACTTCTCGTAAAGTGCTTGTGGCAGGAAGCCGGGAATAATTACTGTGGATACTACATCTACGAGTTTATCTACAACGCGACGGCTAAGAATAGGTGGGGCTACTCTAAAAGACAATATGAAGTGCGTAAGCAAAAATATTCACAAGTTTATTTTATTACCATCATTTCTGTTGAGTTTCATATATATGTAGCCAATACCGTTGGTAAGATATGCGAAAACTTGTTGTTCGACCAATCTCTCGGAGAAGGAGAGGTCGATCACTTCTCTCTGTATATGTTACTAGCTAGCTAGCGTGTCGAGTCCTCTCTATACGTATAGTACGTAGCGTCGACCAAGCATGGAGATAAGAGAGGACACTTCTTTCTATTAGCTAGCTAAGACAATATATGAAACCCCTAAATTAACCCTACAAAACCCCCAAAATCCCCTCTGCCTGGGCAAGCGGCAGCGGCCACGTGGAGCCCCATCTGTCCCAGTTCATGGGCAAACCGGGACTAAAGGTATAGGGCTTTAGTAACGACCCTTTAGTCCCGGTTCGGGAACCAGGACAAATGGCCCTCACGAACCGGGATGAATGGCCCTTTTTCTACTAGTGCGACCAAAGAAGAAACTGGCTGGGATCCAACTACTTGAAGGTCTTACTTCTTGATGCGCTAAAACACCTAAAACGAAAAATAACCCTAGGATTGTTAGGTTGAGCTTGACGAAACAGTAATGCCTAGCCCAAACACTTCCTATCTTTAAAAGCTGGCTAGCTACATCCCATATAGAAGAATGGGCACCCAAAGTCGTAGTATAAGTACGCGTGGCCATGAGTCCATCTCTTTTATATTTTCCAGTACTACTCATCAGAAATAATGATCACATCAATGACGGGTCAACTGTGAGGGATATGTACTATTAAGGGACATGATGCATTGGGAATTTTAGCTAGAGAAAAATCGTCAAAAGAAGTTGAAACTGGGCGCGCCGTCTTGGCTAGAGCATTTTCATTGTGGGGCCTGCGCAACCATGGGCCCAAAACTTAGGGAGCCAATCCAATGCGTGTGCATATTGCTGGCGCAGTCCTTAGCGCCGAATACTATCCGGTGACTCCCGACGACCAAAGGCGACCGGCGGCAGCGGCAACCAGGATGATGAATGGAAGCTAATTTCTCGATCAATCCTCCGCACTGCAAAGCTAGCCTACTAGCCTCAAACTAGCCACGCTGGGCCTGATTTTATTTTCTTTGAAGCGGAGATACTTTTACACCACATCCACAGTTGATTTTGCAGCTAGGCATTGGATACATACATGGGCATTTTTTTACAACATGATTCTGATTCTGAGTCATATATTTTCTCTTGTTTCGCGTACGTAAAGTTTTAGCTTCGTATATCATCTGTTTCTTGTCTAAATATCATATCCAGGTGAAGATGATGAGAAGATGGAATTGGAATGGACTGCTACACGACAGGAGCGGAGCGGGGTACGACCGTTCGGGCCCACTTGGCAGCAGGAGACGCTTCTCGTACTGGCCCATCGGGCGCGCGAGGACCGAGGACTAGTCGTTGATACGTCCGGCCCCACCTGTCTGGCTGGCGAGTGAGACAGACGCGAGTAGACCGCGGCGAGATACGCCCGGCCACGCGGTGTCTCCTCGGCCCTCGCCGCCGCTCGGCCGCTATAAAAAGAGCGCCCCCGGGAGGACACAGCCACCCTCTCCCGTCTCAGCTCTCACCACGCCACCCGCATCGCAGCCGCACGTGCCCCCGTCGATCGCCATCTTCCCCGCTCCTCTCCTCCCCTCCCTCATGGTGCCCACACCCTACTTCGTCCTCGGCGCCGCCCCGGAGGACACGACGGCGGCTGACACGTCGGCCCATGCCGTTGCGCCGGACCACTCAGATGCGGTGGCGCGGGCGGGGCCGGGGCGGCGCCGCCAGGCGGCGCCTGGGCCGGGGAGGCAGCAGGCGGCCACCGGCGGCAGCGGCAGCGGGACGCCGCTCACGAAGACCCCGAAGCGCGGCCCCGGCGTGGCGGAGCTCGAGCGCCTGCGCTGCGGCGGCGCCCCGAACCCGCAGCGCGGCCTCAGCATGGCGGAGCTCGAGCGCCTACGCTGCGGCGGCGTCGACCCACAGCACGACCTGCAGCAGCACCACGACTACCTCCCGCCTTCGACGCCGCCACCGGATCGCGCTACTACTCGCCGCTCCTGGCAGATAGAGGAACACGGGCCCTTGCCGCCGCCACCACGAACGCGCCATACTACATCCACAATCTCGCCGCCACCATGACGGCCGCTCGCAAGGTACGTGCGTTGGCTTGATGCGTTTGCAAAGCTCGGTATCATTCATCTAGATTTGTCAGAACTCAGAACTAACTGATGACTATGTTGCAACAACGAATCGACATGCAGGAGACCGCCGGAGAAGGGTTCGCGGCAGCGGAGGGGAGGAAGGAGGTGCGGGAGATCGAGTTCTTCCCGACGAGGGTCACCAGCCAGGGCGGTCCTAACGAGTCCGAGCTGCGCACGACGCCGCCCTCCTCCTCGTCGCCACCCGGCGGCGGCGGTGGCTCCCTGGACCTGTCCCTGAGGCTCTAGCTAGGGTTTGGACTTCCGATCAGTATCGGGCCGTAGATCCATGAACGAGTTCTTGGATTGTTTTGATTAATGCTTGTCATTTCGGGAGCAAATAACAGTTTGACAAACATGCATGTATCGGATGAAACATGTATGTAATCCATATTCATTAAAATCTATATAAGGAGACTTATATATTTAGGAACGGATGGAGTACTACCCCGTTTCTTTCCTTTTCAATTCATTGTCATTTTTTGAAATTCACAATATTATATGGTTCGTGAATTTATTTTTAATTCACGAACATTCATTAAAATTCATGTATATTTTTTTGGGTTTATGTACATTTTTTATGAACCTTTGCAATTCATGTGTATGTTTTCATATTCATGAACATTTTTGAATTCGTGATCATTTTCGGAAATTGGGAAACTCTTATGAATTGAAGAATAGTTTTAGAAAACTTCCAAACATACTTGAAATTCATGAATATTTTTCTTTTAGCCGGCAACCACTAGAAAGAAGAACAGAGCTACGACAAAAATAGTAGAGCAAGATTTTTTTTTATGATACAATAGTAGAGCAAGCTAAAATACACAAGCGATTGCACTGGGAAAGAAACACTACTTTTTTTTCTAGAATATGCACGAATGTGCATATCATATATTATAGAAGAAAATGGTGAAGAAACCCTCCACAAGGTTTACATATTATTTACATGGCCCATGGACCTCACCCACACACTGTCTCTACTGGTGCTACTCACCGCCTACCCGCCTAGTTATACCACCAAAGAAGGAGTCCAGATCACTCTTAAGCAGTCCCGCAGACCTCCAAATCCGTCCTTCGCGCTCAATGTTCCGAAGCAGCAGCTGGAGTGACGGTGTTTCTCCATCGAAGACTAGGAAAAAACACTACTGGGCCCAGCCCATAGCGCAAGGGGCTGCACGAGCCCTTCTCTTGGGGCATAGTGAGTAGGACTGTGGGAGAACGTAATTAAAAAGAAAAAGTGAGTAGGAGGACTCGGTGTCAGCGTGCTAAATAATAAGTGTCACTTTTTGCTGATCGCCATAATAACTGCTATTTTGATGAAAACACATGAAATGATACCGTAGCAGAATTGCTATACACATTTGTATCGTAAAAGTTTAAGGAGCTCGCTCTAAAATTGAGCCCATAGCTTCAAGGAATCACAAAGTGTAGTCGTACATGATGTCTCATTTTTTTAGAGAATGAGGAACTCTCCCATGTGAGTTTCTTGATCTTCCGATTGCTGTTTTCAATTTTTTTAAACTATCTTACATGTATTATTTCTCAGCCGTAGCTTACTTGGTTTGCATGAATTTTTTGTAGCCGTATTGTTTTTCTTTTATACATGAAACTTTGGCTGTAGCTAGCTCAGTTTGGAGTTGTGTCATCTTGCAGTTGTTTCTTTGACATCTAATTTGATGTCTGGAATATTTTCTTTCATTGACATTCAGGTAAGAAAACAGACAACAACGGATGTATCCAATTCGTTTGTGAAAACCTGTACGACTGTATAGTAGCCTCATGGCCTTGCTGAACCCGCATATGCATGCATGCATCCCTATTGTATTATACTGTTACTATTGTGAACAATTGAAATTCGCGTGATGGTCTTGCCAAACCCTGTCGGGCGGACAAAGGGGGAGCGAAGCCACATCCGAAGCATTTTGATATATGTTTAGAGGTGGTAATTAATATTTTCAAATAGCCAACACATCTCACAAATATTCATCAAGCTAAAGAACACAATTTGCCTAGTAAGTAGAGGGAGGTAGGGCCGACGGTAGGAGGAAGAATGTATGTTTGTAAATATCACTAAAAGTGATGAATTTATAATCTATATGATACTATATGCTTTATTATACCGCAGCCAAAGGAGTAGTGTCAAATCTTTCTGCAAAATATCAAACTTTTCTTTATCCATTGAATACGATTCAGCTAATGTTGCACTATGTTACTCGTATGTAGCCATTGTTTGTTCTCCTACCTAAATGATCATACGAATACAAAGAAAACATCATACAACATCTATAACCTTTGCTATATCAAGAACCACGACGAGCATAACTAGACGATCCTTTGCACTTGTCACGGTATTAACTTCCAAGCATTAGGATATGTTTTATGCACACATGATTATCATAAGAGATTCTCACCATATCATAAGTTTTGCGTTCCTGAAAACGTGCCCTTCTTCAATCTAGAACACAGACAGAATTCAAGAAAATCCAGTCAAGAGATTTGCTCTATGTAGGTTGATTCTCTCATTGTTGCAACGAGCGAAATGCTTTCTTCCTCAGTTTGCCTTGGGCAATCATCAGGACGTTGAATAGTCTAGGGATGTAGCACTTATATTGAGCAAAGTGTCAAGCTTGTCATCCCAGCACTCTGTTTCTTACATGATTCGTTTGGTTCAAATTTAGAAGAGATGGAAATGAAATTTGCATTGCATCCACTTAATTGACGCGCCGATGGCCTTCATGTATTTTTTTATATATAAATCAAGCAAATTATAGCGAGCAAAAACATGTTGCGGATATCTGGGGTTCTACTCGACGAAGCTTAATGTCGTTGAATAATTCCAAGTTGTCTGTGTGGACATGACGACATGTGCACACACCATCTTCTGTAGATGACACAAATGGTAAGATGGAGAAACAACTCACATGTCTTTATGGCAAGGCACTTGCTTAAAAATAGAATAAATTAGTCTAGCATGTCACCCATTAATCCAGAAATCATGAGAAATGATACGTGGACTTGTGGAGCAACATGAGAAAGTGTGTTTATTTTTATTAAATCAAATGTGTGAATGTGTTCTGCTGCTTATGTTTCTTCCTCTTCCCCCTCAAAAGCTGATGTGCTAATAGGTCCGGTTTGGTTCGCTACAAGCAATCAGTTGTAATATATGTTAGACTCTTATGGCTCTTCAACTTAGCCTAGAAATATCAATTTTATGTTTTTCTCACCTCCTCCACAAGTGATCGTTATTTTGTGATCTCGGTTTTGTGATCCGGGAGGACACAACGATGGGAGCGGTATCACAACGAGGAACCTCAGTCGGAGGGTTGTTGTCATTCAAAGAAGAATAAACCCTTCTCAAACAAAATTTATCGAAATGTTGTTGAAAAAAATGAGGAGGGAGAGAGAGAGAGAGAGAGAGAGAGAGAGAGAGAGAGAGAGAAAGCATTGTGTGTGTGCGCATCTCAACACAGAGAGGGTGGCATATATAAGAATTTGAGTGGTTTATCTTTTTCCAGAATGCTTAAACTAGGAATTAAGAAGAGATTTGGGGCTGGTCCTTCACTCGCTCATCTTTTCCCCGAGTCTGGTTCGCCAATAGTCCCGGTACTGCAGATGAAGTTTTTAGTGTGTGTTAGCTAGTCCAGAACCTTGAGCTCATTAGGTTGTGGGCTGCCAGTAAATCTCCCACTACTGCAGGAATGCCTAGCAGCGGCGTGTGCAAAAAGGCCAGTAGTGGCGAACTAGCCTCTTTGGGCCGCCCGCCATTGGCCTCTTGCCACTGCTAAGGAGGCATCCCGCCACTGGTAGGTCCCTAACAGTGGCGAGCGGAGTAACTTGCCCATCGGTGTTGTCCAACTCATAGCAGTGGAGGGCAACCATATCTATGGCGGACGAATCTCCACGCCCACCAGTATCATTGATGCACCAGGCTAGATTAAAAATGTTTGTGTGGCAGCATAATATGCTGCCACAGCAGTGTTGGTTGATGCATATAGGGGACATTTATCAATAAAATGCAAGCAAATCAGGAATAAAACTTGTGGTAATCACTGAAAATAAAGAACGAGAAGTACAATAAGAATAAACGAGTTACACAAAATACATGGTCATCCTGTACATAGTGCATGACGCCAAATATGTTTAGTCACGGTTTCACTTTTACCCGCTGCAATGCGCTAGGTAAGGCTCCTTTGTTTGGTTGTATGCATTTTCTTCGGAGTTATTATAGAATAGGTCGGGTGACAAGTGGACCTCCTTATTTATGATGGCCGCTAACTTGACTTGTAGTTCTTCGAGCACTAAGCCAGTTTCAGGATGATTGTTTTGTACTTCTTGACTTCATTTGAGGATTTTATCATGCTGACTTAACATTTTGCGGGCCGTATGAATTCTGCCATGTGAATGCAGGTGTAGAAGCCACATGTCAGACTAGTCGGCGATCGTTGCGTGCAAGATAGAGTGTTTCAACTGAAAGTAATCATTTTCTTTCCACTTCCTTTGTTGTTTTTCTCAAGTGTGTGGCCTCCTGTAGTATTCCAATCAAAAACAGTATCATCGAGAAGGTCCTTCAGGAGGGACCAGTCTCTTCCCGGGCTCTTCGTGGAATCCAGCAAGTAAGATTGCACATTTGCGGTCTTAGCACTAGAAGAACACAATGGTTGTTGTGCAAAATAGAATAAACATACCGCGTGATCATGACAAAGTTACAAATTTTGAGACATGACAACATATATGAAGGAAAGGTACAAAAGTGAAGGCGTAAAGCCAAAGAAGGACGTACATGGGTTGGTACGGCATGAGGAGAAAGTTTTTAAGCTTGTTCTATTGCATGAAATCCAGAAGGTAACTCTTCACCGCCTCCCTTCCTCATTTTTTAGGATTTCCTCGTTCATGAGATAAGGGTCGGCTATGGAGACAACGAAAATTGTCTTGCTTCTTACCTCAGTGGCTTGAAAAAGCACCCATAGCCTCATTAGACAGGTTTGAATACTATAGAATCTGAATATATAGAAGATCTATTTGAAGTTTGTATATATTTTGTTCTGCCGAACCCTTTGGCACCTTCGTAGTGTGATGTGTTGGGTTAATGATGGATCCTTGCTTATTGTTGGCTAGCTCCGATTCCACAATTTTGCATGGCATTTCCTTTAAAGACTCTAGCTTTTGCAACCTCCAACAAGTCGCCATTAGTACTCAATCTAGCGAGGAGAGTGCAAGGAATTTCTTTCTCGAGCGATTGTGATGACCCACGATGACCATGCATGACACTAATGACCGAGGGGCTTGTGGTGTTTGTGGGAGCAAGGGCCGGCGGTATATCCACCATTTATGGCACATTTGTTGACCCTTTTGACTGAATATGCTTCTGAACCTCTGCCATAAAATCAGGTAAGACTTCCTCTAATTTTTCATTGACTAACTAATCTATTTTATCTATGTCACTTCTTTCTTTTTCCGACGTAGTCGTCCTTTTCTCGGGGGCGGCGGGGGGGGGGGGGGGGGGGGGTAGTAGGCATCCCGGCAAATACTGCCGGCGCCGAGCTTACGCCCTTGTGTGGGCTCTCTTCCTGTCGAGGGCGTACAAAATTGGGTCAGATGACCACCTTGGGGCATCCAGCGACTCTTCAGCGCTTGGTTTCTTTTGGGTAAAATTTGCCTGCATGAACAAATTAATATCGTTTACAAACAGCTCCTAAACATATATATGATTTAAAGTGTGGTTGAATAGGCTAATTATGTACCGCTCTTTCGGCAGCCTTCGCCGCCATAGGGTGTTCGAAGTAGTAGAGTTCGGTATCTTTATTAAGCACCGCTAAGGATCAAAAATATTTCTTGGCACATGGATCCAGGATATTACTGAAGGGTGTTGGTTGACCTTGTGAAGAAAACATACCATCATGCTTATCCCAAATTGGCTGCTTCCCTTCATAACCATGGGTGCCCAAATTTTGGTTCCCTACCATTTGGCCTTGGAGCTGAACAAACTTCTCTTTGTCCTGTTTGTATGCATCTGAGTCTTGGTAATCAAGGAACTCCTTCCATTCCTCATTGATAGTGTTATGATATAGATTTTTGATATACTCTAAATCATACATGTTATCAAGTAGCTTGTTTGCATGGTATCTATTACTATTAAGGCCTTAGTGAACATGCGCATGGCATGGATTTCTGCAAGTACATTGTCTCGGTAGCTGAACTTGCAAATATCTCTCATCTTTCCTAATAGGAGGTTTGACCATTGCTTGTTTTTAGGGCCCCTTAAGCATCTAACGTTGATGCCATAGTTTTCATGGGCAATGGCACCTAGGACGTCACCCCATTTTGTTGCGATCTTGAACGGACTAATGGGTCTCCCCTCTTTGTTAATCGGTTTTATTATGTAAGTAGCTGTAGGCACCTTATTCCGTGGCCTACGCTTTTGTGGCTGATTTTCCAAATCAACTTTTGCACCATTGAGGTCTCCTTCCTCTTCAGCACCATCCAACTCTTCTCCCACATGTTAGCCATCTTGCACTTACACTTCAAAAACATCATCGGAATATCCATCCCCATCTGCCAATTTCTCTTCAACAGCATCTGAATCTTCTTCCCCTTCTACCCCTCCATCTGCAGCACGATTGGTCTCCTCGTGCAACTCGTAAGCATTTCTTGGATCATCCTATTGGGAAGTCAAAGCCTGACTCCGTGATCGTGTATCTCTCAGCATCTTTTATCTCCAAAATGAGGATTCCATCCGTAATTAGTAAAAAAAAGAATTACATATTATTAAAAACATTGGCAAGATGAGTGCTCAAAAAGGGACATATTAATGTAACATCCCAATTTTCAATTTGGATGTTATACATAGATCATCATATGCATATCTTATTTATTCTTGCATTTTGTAGTGATCCTGGAAATCTTAAGCAACTCAAGGACCCAAGGAGAGAGTTGGAGGTTTCACAAAAATTATATTTGAATTTATTTCAAATTTGAAGAAAGGATCAATTTGATTTTATTATTTTTCTCTCCAATTATTTCCAATATTAAAAATATATGAGAGAATATAATATGACATCTTCATCCTAAGATAAATATTGGAGAAAGAATTTTAAAATCAAATTACGAATTTATTGGTATTTTATTTCAATTAGAAAAATATTGCATTTTTGAAAATTGCATCTTAGTCCAATGTTCATCTTGTCCTAAATATTAGGTTTGGAGGTGAAAATTGTTTATGGAATGTTTAGATTTTTCTTTATATTTTACTAGGATTTTACTTTCGGGCGCAATTTATTAAAGAAAAAAACTTCCCACCCGATTGGGCCGAAGGCCAAGCAGAGCAGGCCGGCCCGCTGCGCCACCGCCTCGCCCTCCCGTGCGGGAACCAGACTCGTTGGAGTCCGGATCCGCGCCCTGCCTGCCGACTTGAGCACAAAGTTGGTGTCGGCCCCCCCTTTATAAGCGCGCCACCCCGCCGCCTCTCCTCCACCTCGTGCCGCACTCCCGCCCGCAGCAGCAGCAGCAGCACCGCCGCCGCCGCTCCTTTCCGCCGCCGCCGAAGCCCCGCGCCGCCGCTGCCAACCCCGCGTAGCTACCGCCCCGCTGCCGCCACCTCGCCTGCCTCGTGCCGTCGGCCACGCCGCATCGCCGACCTGAGCTGCCGCCGCCGTAGACCATCACCGTCGAACCGGTACGAACCGGTTAACCCGATTTTTTTCGGTTTAGTTCGGTTCAGTTGTTTTAGATCGGTTTTTTTAGGTTTTATTATTTAACGAACGCTCGTTCGTTCATTCGTTTTAACGAACGGTTTTCGCCGGTTAAGTTCTATTAGTGAACGTTCGCGCCTTAGGATTTTTAGTTTATTTTCGGCCAGGGACCTATTCGTAAATAGTTTTATTGCAATTTAGCCCTTGGTCTTTAATCCAGCATTACTTTTTACTCGTTTATCCAAATTAGATGAAACCAGCGCCTAAATCTTCGTATCGTTCTGTTATTTCCAGTTAACCACCTTGAACATGATTTTGGTACAGTAAAATTTGAGTTTAGTCCAGATTAGTAAACGATCTTGTTTTGTTCGTATTTTGAGTTTCGTTTCTCCGTTTGAGTTGATTCTTTTTGCAAATCGTAGCTAATCACATTTACCTACTGCTAAGATCTAATTCACATGATAATATTGCTGTTAGGTTTGACTTTTTTTTAGTTTAAGTCATTTGCTTGTTTCATGTTCGATTTGGATCTTTCCTCGGTTTTCCCGTTGTTTCGTTTGAGTGATTGCTTATGTGTGCTACTGTTTGTCAATGCTATATTACCCAGAATGCGAAGCTTGATACTACGAATCTCTAGAGTTTGTAGATTGTTGTTGGGGAACGTAGTAATTTCAAAAAAATTCCTACGCACACGCAAGATCATGGTGATGCATAGCAACGAGAGGGGAGAGTGTGTCCACGTACCCTCGTAGACCGAAAGCGAAAGCGTTAGCACAACGCGATTGATGTAGTCGTAAGTCTTCACGGCCCGACCGAACAAGCACCGAAAGCACGACACCTCTGAATTCTTGCACACGTCACTAGTGCAGAACCGGGCAATAGCACCGGTTTGTAAGGCCCTTTAGTGCCGGTTCCATAACCGGCACTAAAGTGTGGGCACTAAAGCCCCCCCCCCCCTTAGTACCGGTTCGGCACGAACCGGTGCTAAAGGGCAATCACGTGGCACGAGCCAGCTCCGGGGGCCTGGAGCCCTTTAGTACCGGTTGGTAAGACCAACCGGTACTATAAGGTTTGGGGTTTTTTAGTTTTATTATTTCTTTTTCATTTAATTTTGTGTTTCCATTTTAATCCTTTTTCGTTTGCTGGTATTTTATGATACTACACATTGTACACGTTATGCATATATATATATATATATATAGAGATATATATATATAGAATTTCTAGTAGAACCAATCATGCATATATATATCATCAATGTCTCACAAACCACCATATTAATTAATTCACACATACACACATGTATAGCTATATACAATTTCTCCTACATATGCATGTTGCCTTCGGAGCCAGTGGCATTAGCCTAATTGGTGCCTTCGGAGCACGATGACAATTGGAAGTGGTTTTCATGGGGGCGGTAGCGGGTAATAGTATTCTCCCTTCGGATTTATGACCTGGTCGAGCAAAAATCCCGCTATTTCCTCTTGAAGTGCTTCTACGCGCTCCGTTTCTAGGAGCTTCTCCCGCACCTCTCTGAACTGTTAAGAAGGAGATCAATATGCATGTGTATTAGTTGTGTGACTAGATATCGATAATGGTGTAAAAATTGTGAATAGTGTTCTGACAAGCGTACCCATTCCTGTCTTTGAGATCTGCTCCTTTCGGACGCCATCATGCGAATGTTCTCGCAAACGCAGAATGCACACAGATCAGTCCCCTGCGCCTGCTTCAGGGCCTTTACGAGAATGGAATTTGATCAGATAATAATTAATCAAGCATGATAATTAAAGAGATGGCAGCTAGCTAGCTAGCTAGTACTACTTAATTACTTACCTTGGGTCGAAACCATTGAAGCTTTTTTTTCCATTCGCCTTCCGTGACGCTGATGAACCTTGCCCAAGCCCTGCCCGCCGACAAAGAAAATGAATAAAGGGGTTATTAAATAGTTCATATCATGAAATGACGAACTAAATAGGCCGAGATATATAGTTAATAATGATTGAAATTACCTGTTGACTATCCCAAACAAGATGTTATAGTCAGTTTTAACTTTGAGTAGTGAGTCCAGTATTTCAACTGTTCCGTCGTCAACTTTAATGATACACAAGACCCAGTGAAATCTGCATGCACACACGTTTGCATGTCTTAATTAAGCGGGCATATGTAAGCAAAAACATGTAGCTAGCTAGTAGGCAAAAACAGAGAATTTGTAGTACAAGACAGTGTGACTCACTGGAAGTTGTAAGGAAGTAGTATATCTTCATTGTATTTGAGGCGCTTCAAGAACTCTAGCATGTTGTCCTCTACGTCCTTTTGATGATGTGGATTTATCCGCCATGTGTATTCATTAACGGTGTTTGGGTCAATGAACCCAATGCCAAAGCGTCCACCTTTTCTCATTTCATACATCTTCATCCTGCATAATACCACAGAAAAGAATATAGTGAGGATAATTACAGGTAATGATTGATCAAAAGGATCACTACAGCTAGCTTGAGACTTAAATTACAGAAAGAAATCACTTACAGACAATAGCAACTGACGATAGATTTGTCGAGTGCGTCTTGATTGTATAACTGAAACAGTTCAGAATACTCAACGGACAGAGCTTTCTCATGGAAGTAATGCTCCTCCTTGACATTCACCATGAGGGACAATCGATCTGAAATCTTGGTAATGTTCATGTACCATTGATGCAATTCATACATTCTCGTTGGGAGGTTCTTGACCTTGTCTGGCTCGACCAAAGGTTGGCCCCGGACATATTTCCGTTTTATTTCATCCTCTCTAAGCACAGGCATGGGCTCGATCTCGAGGAGTTGTCCAACAGTGATGTTGAGAACTTCAGCCTGCATTATATGGTCCTTGGTTATTACCACATTGCCCACCTCGGGAACGTAAACTGTTTGCCCACAATAATATTGGGCGCGCGTACTGTCACGTGTTGTTGGCACAACAAGCGAGGGGATCGATTGCGCCGCCTGTTCTCCCAGCTGGGGAATGGTTTTCCCGCATTTTTTGACAGCTGCTTGTTGTTTGCTCGATCCCGAGCTCGCCTCCTTACGTAGACGTGCTCGATTTAACTTCCTGATGTGGCGCTCATAGTCTGTGTCAACAGGCTTGGGAGCTGGTGGTTGAGCCATACGAATGAAGTGGTCAATCGTTTCCTCAGGCACTTTCTCCCTTGGCGGCGGTGGCGGTTTCGGTGCAAAATGGGCTTCCACCTCGGCCTTCGATATGGCTGCGTTTTCCTCCTCGGACTTGTCATAAGGCCTCTGCGGAAGAGGCGTGAGGCTTGGACCATATTTATATCGCTTGCCTCCGCCTGTACTTCCTGTACTACCTCGACTCGTACCGCTACGCACCATAGCTGCGGGGTGTCTCTTCTGCGATTGCTGAGGCGGCGGAGACGGCTGACGGGGCTGAGTTGGACGAGGAGGAGTGGCCTGAAGCTGTGCCGGACTTGGAGGAGTGGCCTGAGGTTGTGCCGGACTTGGAGGAGGAGTGGACGTCTGACGCTGTGGCGGACTTGGAGGAGGAGGAGTGGCCTGACACTTTGCCGGACTTGGAGGAGGAGTGGCCTGACACTTTGCCGGACTTGGTGGACTTGCAGGAGCGGGAGTCTGCTGACTCGGTGGCGGACTTCGACGAGGAGTCGGCTGACGCGGTGTCGGTGGCCTTCGAAAGATGATGCAATCCTTTTTCCATAGGATGATACGATGTTTGGCCTCTCCGAGAAAGCGCTCGTCGTCACCTCCAGGAATGTCAAGCTGTAGCTCCGAATATGGTGGGTCCACCACCTCATCAACCAAGACACGAGCATAGCCCGCTGGAATCGGGTTGCAATGGAAGGTTGCCTCGGGGGGATTTGTAAAAGCAACGGCGTCCGCCACCTTCATGGATATGTTCGTTATTTTGACGTGTAGCTCGCAGTTAGTGTTCTCCGTGATGTCATCCACGGGGTATCTACCCAGCATTGCGTCGTCCGGGGCGGAACCCACGCTGCTTCTCGGCATGGATGGGGCGGTGCTATCCAATGCTGGATCATCCGCTAGCTGCTGCAGCTGCTGAGACCCCCTTTGCTGGGTAAGTGAGTCGATCTGCTCCTGCTGCCGCTGGAATTTGACTGCCAATTCCGCTTGACTTGCTTCTAGGCCTTGAAGGCGTTCATAGTCCCGCTTCCTCTGCTCCTCCTCCATCTTCCTCTTCTTCTCCTCCGCAATCTTCTTTCTCGCACGGGTTCTGTAGTCGGTGTTCCAGTCTGAAAACCCCTCATACCACGGAATAGCGCCCTTGCCTCGTGTTCTTCCCGGGTGTTCAGGATTTCCCAGGGCACGCGTAAGCTCGTCGTTCTCTCTGTTGGGCTGGAACACCCCCGATCGTGCCTCTTCTATTGCAACAAGTATCGCATCGTCGGCTCCCTTCAGACTTGCCTTCGTCGAAACATTGCCTGTCTTCGGGTCCAACTCCCCCCCATGCGCATAGAACCAAGTCCTGCACCTGGGGGGCCAGCTCTTAGTAACCGGAGTGACACCTGCATCCTCCATCTCTTTCTCAGACTTATCCCACTTAGGCATTGCCACCGCATAGCCACCTGGCCCCAGCTTATGGAACTTATCCTTTTTTCGGCATTCTTCTTGTTTATTCTCGACCGTTCCTTAGCTAATTCCGAATCCTTGAATTTCACGAAATCGTCCCAATGAGCACGTTGGTTCTCTAGTGTTCCCTCGAATACTGGAGTCTTCCTTCCTCCCTTGACGTACTTGTCCCATTCACGATTCTTGTGGTTCTTGAATGCAACCGCCATCTTCCTAAGAGCAGCGTCCTTGACTTTCTGCACATCTGCTTTTGTGAAATGATCTGGTAGGGTGAAATGTTCCATGAGAGTATCCCAAAGCAGATCTTTTTGATTCTTGTCGACAAAAGTAACATCTGGACGTGGCTTTGCTGGCTCTCTCCATTCTTGAAGTTTGATCGGGAGTTGGTCCTTCACAAGAACTCCGCACTGACGAACGAACTTGTCCGCAATCTTCTTAGGCGCTAATGGTTCGCCATTAGGTCTGACTGCCTCGATATTGTACTTTACGCCCTCCTTCAACTTTTTGTTCGGGCCTCGTTTCGTCCTTTTGCCTGAAGATTTGCTCGATCCGGATGGCTGAAAGAACAAAGATCGATTCGTTAATATATCTTCAAGTCATTTAAAACATGTGATGATCACCAGATGCCTGCTTATATAAATATACCTCGCCGGTCTTTGTTGTTTCAGGATCAACATGTTCTTCGTCATCGTCATAATCGTAGTTCATGACTTCATCAATTCGGTCGTCGCGATCGAATATCATATCACCCTCTCCGGTGTTGTTTAGAAATTCGGAGCCGTCATAATCTTCTTCTTCATTCTGATCATCATCTGGCCCGCGTATCATATCGAACATGGTCTGTTCTCCCTCTCTGTCGGTATTGTCTGCCATAGCTTTTATTTAACTAATCCAAAAGAAATATAAAACAATTTAGTATTCAAATTACATCGTCTCGAATAATAGATATAATCTCGAATACATCGTCTAGAATAATAGATATAATCTCGAATACATCGTCTCGAATAATATATAATATTGAATAGTACATCACTGGCTAGGTAGCTAATTAAAGATCGAATACTACAGAAGAATCTAGGACACTCGCGGTTCCTGCGGCGCGGGCGGTGGACACCCAAAGAGAAGGAACCCTCACAGGATCATAGCTGAAGTGAGATCCCTGAAGAAACTGCCAGGTATTGGAGAACCTGCCGCCTTCTAACGCAACCATGTAGCGATGGACGTGCTCGTCCTCCTCCCTGACACGGCGACGTACCACCTCCGGCGGGGCCGGGTCCCTCCGCACCGAAACTGGCCCACGCGAACGCCACCAAACGAGATCAGGGTCGACGACGGGACCCGGGGCCGGGTTCCTCATCAAGCGGCGCGCCCCTCCAGGCAGCACCTCCCAGTGCCAGCCCGGCGGAGCCCAGTCCCGGACATGGGTCAGCCGGACGTCGTCGCGGACGGGTCGACGGCGAGGATGCGGGCCGGGCATCGTCGAGAACAAATACTAGCTATATGCCCGCAAAAAGTAACATTTTTTTAATGATTGGATTTTGATAACTAAAATTTCTAACATTTCTATATAACACTAATTATGCTATCATTGCATATGTCAAAAATCTATATACTATTTCATACTAATTAAGCATCTAACACTAAAAACAGAAAACACAACTTCTATACATCCATTAAAAAACTGAAAAAAACATTATATAAAAAATTTCCATACTAATTAAACACTAATTATATCCATCTAACATGCATTCATACATATATAATAGTGAAAAAATAATAATCTAAATAATCTAAACTAATTAAACATACAAAATACGTATATACTAATATATACATGCATTAATTCATACATATGTACGTGTGTGTGTGTGTGTTCATCATGCTTGTGTGTGTGTGTGTATGGGCTCGGGGAGGGGCGGCGCCCATGGTGGCCGCCGGGGGCGAGGGAGAGGGGTTAGAGGGGGAGAGCTCACAGCGGGGCGACGGCGACGGCGAGGCGACGGCCGGGGGCGGTGACGGGCCGGGGCGTGACGCGGGGGCGGCGACACGGGGACGGCGCGACGGGGACGGGCCCGGGGCGGCGACGGAGACGAGGGCGGCGACGGGGACGGGGGGCGGCGACAGCGACGGCGTCGATCGATCGGGGCGCGCGGGCGGTGCTTCAATGGGGAAACAGAGGAAGAAACAGAGGGAGAATGAAATTTTCGCAAGTGTTGTATATATAGGAGAGGCCTTTAGTACCGGTTGGAGCCACCAACCGGTACTAAAGGCCATCTTTGGCCAGGCGAAGAGGCGGGAAGACGAGGCCTTAGTACCGGTTGGAGCCACCAACCGGTCCTAAAGGATGGTCTTTAGTACCGGTTCGTGGCTCCAACCGGTACTAAAGGCCTCGCGCTGCCACCCCAAAGTTTACTCCCACCTCGCCGGGCGAAGGACAGCCGCACTGGTTTATAAACCCAGCCGCGGCTACCACTTCGAACTCCTCTATATAGCAGGCTTGTGGGCCTAAACTCTGCGCGCTGCCCTGTGAGTCTGCTCGGCCTTTAAGGCCTGTAATTACACACCTGTGGCCTATCAGGCCCACAGGGCAGCGCCCCAATTTTTTTATAGTTTTTTTCTTTTCTGCTTTATTTTCTTCTATTTATTTTTGCGTAGTTTTTTGTATAGTTTTTTCTTTTCTGTTATATTTATTTTCTTCTATTTATTTGTGAGTAGTTTTTCATCTAGTTTGCCAAAATTCAACATTTTCAGAGTTCATTTTGTAGTGATTTTCAATTTCACGGTCATTTTGTAAACGATTGAAAAATAGCAAATATAATTTTTTTCTTTTCTGCTTTATTTTTTCTTCTTTTTATTTCTGAGTAGTTTTTTCTTTTCTGCTATATTTATTTTCTTCTATTTATTTCTGAGTAGTTTTTTATATAGTTTTTTTCTTTTCAGCTATAGTTTTTCTTCTTTTCTGCTATTTTTTCTTTTCTGCAAAACTTGATGGTCAAAGTCTGGAGTTATAACTTAAAAAAAAGAAATGTCGACGTGCAATTAGTTTTTGCCATAACAGAAGAAGTCCGGAGTTGTAATAAGTTATTAAAAATAAAAAAGAGGTGCAATGCTCGTTAATTTGCTTCAAGCCTTTCGGAATAGTGTAAACTGCACTGCGCATAGCTCCGTGCAGTCTACCGTATTCCTGAAGGCTTGAAGCTAAGCAACGTGAGCATTGAGCCTCTTCTTCATCGTCTCTGCACTCAGGGCTTATAAACCGCTCCTAGTCCCTCTCACTTCGCGAGGTGGGACTAAAAAACAACTTACGTCTGGTTCATCCATGAACCGGTACTAAAGGTGCTCGTGGGGCCCCAGCCTTACCTGACACAACCTCATTAGTACCGGTTCGTGGTACGAACCGGCACTAAATGGTGATGGTGGGGCCATAGCCTGACCGGAGGCTGACACAGCCTCTTTAGTACCGGTTCGTGGCATGAACCGGTACTAAAGGTTCGCCACGAACCGGTGCTATTGATCGCCGCCACGAACCGGCACTAGTGTACACATTAGTGCCGGCTGAAATTCCAACCGGCACTATTGTGCTTCACATTTGACCCTTCGCCACGACCCGGTACTAAAGGGGGTGCGCTGGCGCAGGTGCGGTGCGGCAAGTTTAGTCCCACCTCGCTAGCCGAGGGGCGACCGCACTGGTTTATAAACCCCCTTGCGGTCGCTCTCTCGAGCTCCTCTCCAAAGCAGGCCTACTGGGCCTACGTGTTCTTTGCTGCCCTGTGGGCCCACTTGGCCTTTGCGGGCCTGCATCCTGGCCCAACAACAGGTTGGGTTTCTAGTCGTATGCAGGCCGCTCTGGCCTAGTAGGCGGGCTTTTTTTATTTTTTTGCTTTATTTATTTTTGTGTTGTTTTTTGTGTATTTAGAGTTTCTTTGTGAATATTTTTGCTTTAGGTACAAAAAATTACAAACTTTCTGTTAGTGCCCGTAGTTTTCAAATTTGAATAGTTTAAATTTTGAATTATTTGAAATTAGTGTGAATCACTAGTTTGTGAATAACTTAACTTTAAAAATCAGTAAAGGCATGAAAGAATTTGTTTGCACATAAAATTTCTTCGCGTTTCAAATGCCAAAACACATAACTACCCTAACTATTACAGAGATTCCCCTCTGGGTGTGAAACACAGAAGAAAGTGATGATAGTGAAGCCGATCACATCCCAGATCTTTGGGTGTGAAACTTTTTCTTCGCGTGTGTCCCTTTGCGCCGTAACCATGGAAAATCTTCATCATTTAACGGGATGCTCGGGTCAATATTCACTGTGAATGGAGCAATTTCATCAAACTTTTCATAATCTTCTGACTTGTCTGTCTTGTCATCCACTCCCACGATGTTTCTCTTCCCAGAAAGAACTATGTGCCGCTTTGGCTCATCGTACGATGCATTCGCTTCCTTATCTTTTCTTTTTCTTGGCTTGGTAGACATGTCCTTCACATAGAAAACCTGTGCCACATCATTGGCTAGGACGAATGGTTCGTCTGCATACGCAAGATTGTTGAGATCCACTGTTGTCATTCCGTACTGCGGGTCTTCCGTTACCCCGCCTCGTGTCATATTGACCCATTTGCACCGAAACAAAGGGACCTTTAAACCACGTCGATAGTCAAGTTCCCATATGTCCTGTATATAACCATAATATGTTTCCTTTCCCGTCTTGGTTTCTGCATCAAAGCGGACACCACTGTTTTGGTTGGTGCTCTTCTTATCTTGGGCGATCGTGTAAAATGTATTACCATTTATCTCGTACCCTTTGAAAGTCATTATATTCGAAGATGGTAACTGGGACAGCAAGTACAGGTCATCTTCAATAGAGGTGTCATGCATGGTACGTGTCTGCAACCAGCTGGCGAAACTCCTGGTTTGTTCACGTGTAATCCAGTCATCAGACCGCTCCGGGTGTTTGGAGCGTAGCAAATTCTTGTGTTCATCCATATACGGAGCCACCAAGGCAGAATTCTGTAGAACTGTGTAGTGTGCTTCAGTGAGAGAATGTCCGTCCATACATATTATTTGTTCCCCTCCTAGCGTGCCTTTTCCATCCAGTCTGCCCTTATGCCGCGATTCAGGAACACCAATCGGCTTAAGGTCAGGAATAAAGTCAATACAAAACTCAATGACCTCCTCATTTTGATGGCCCTTGGAGATGCTTCCTTCTGGCCTAGCACGGTTATGAACATATTTCTTTAAGACTCCCATGAACCTCTCAAAGGGGAACATATTGTGTAGAAATACAGGACCCAAAACGTTAATCTCTTCGCATAGGTGAACTAGGACGTGCGTCATGATGTTGAAGAAGGATGGTGGGAACACCAACTCGAAACTGACAAGACATTGCACCAAATCATTCTGTAACCTTGGTATGATTTCTGGATCGATTACCTTCTGAGAGATTGCATTGAGAAATGCACATAGCTTCACAATGGCTAATCGAACGTTTTCCGGTAGAAGCCCCCTCAATGCAACCGGAAGCAGTTGCGTCATAATCACGTGGCAGTCATGAGACTTTAGGTTCTGGAACTTTTTCTCTGCCATGTTTATTATTCCCTTTATATTCGACGAGAAGCCAGACGGTACCTTAATACTGAGCAGGCATTCAAAGAAGATTTCCTTCTCTTCTTTGGTAAGAGCGTAGCTTGCATGACCCTGATGTATGCCGTCTTCTCCGTGCATACGTTGCTGGTCCTCCCGTGCCTCAGGTGTATCTTTTGTCTTCCCATACACGCCCAAGAAGCCAAGCAGGGTCACGCAAAGATTCTTCGTCACGTGCATCACGTCGATTGCGGAGCGGACCTCTAGGTCTTTCCAATATGGCAGGTCCCAAAATATAGATTTCTTCTTCCACATGGGTGCGCGTCCGTCAGCGTCCTTCGGAACAGGTTGTCCGCCAGGACCCTTTCCAAATATCACCTTCAAATCCTTGACCATATCATGTACATCAGCACCAGTACGGTGGCGAGGCTTCGTCCGGTGATCCGCCTCACCTTTGAAATGCTTGCCTTTCTTTCTTACGGGATGCCTGCTCGGAAGAAATCGACGATGTCCCAGGTACACATTCTTCTTACAACTATTCAAATATATACTGTCGGTATCATCCAAATAGTGCGTGCATCCGCGGTATCCCTTGTTTGTCTGTCCTGAAAGGTTACTGAGAGCAGGCCAATCATTGATGGTCACGAACAGCAACGCCTTTAGGTCAAATTCTTCCCCCATGTGCTCATCCCACGCACGTACACCTGTTCCATTCCACAGTTGTAAGAGTTCTTCAACTAATGGCCTTAGGTACACATCAATGTCGTTGCCGGGTTGCTTAGGGCCTTGGATGAGCACTGGCATCATAATGAACTTCCGCTTCATGCACAACCAAGGAGGAAGGTTATACAAACATAGAGTCACAGGCCAGGTGCTATGGTTGCTGCTCTGCTCCCCAAAAGGATTAATGCCATCTGCGCTTAGACCAAACCATACGCTCCTTGCGTCATCTGCAAACTCCTTCCCGTACTTTCTTTCGATTTTTCTCCACTGCGACCCGTCAGCGGGTACTCTCAACTTTCCGTCTTTCTTACGGTCTTCTCTGTGCCATCGCATCGCCTTGGCATGCTCTTTGTTTTGGAACAAACGTTTCAACCGTGGTATTATAGGAGAATACCACATCACCTTGGCAGGAATCTTCTTCCTGGGGCGCTCGCCCTCGACATCACCATGCTCATCGCGGCTGATCTTATAGCGCAATGCACCACATACCGGGCAAGCGTTCAAATCCTCGTACTCACCGCGGTAGAGGATGCAATCATTAGGGCATGCATGTATCTTCTGCACCTCTAACCCTAGAGGGCAGACAGCCTTCTTTGCTTCGTACGTACTCTCGGGCAATTCGTTGTCCTTTGGAAGCATATCCTTTATCATTACCAGCAACTTTCCAAATCCCTTGTCAGATACACCATTCTCTGCCTTCCATTGCAGCAATTCCAGTGTGGTGCCCAGCTTTTTCTTGTCACCTACGCAATTCGGGTACAACAATTTTTTGTGATCCTCTAACATGCGCTGCAACTTCTTCTTCTCCAAATCACTTGCGCAGTTTCTCTTTGCATCGGCAATGGCCCGACCTAGATCATCAACGGGCTCATCTGATGCCTCTTCTTCAGCTTCTTCCCGCATTGCCGGCTCAGCTTCTTCCCGCATTACCGGCTCAGCTTCTTCCCCCATTGTTGTATCATCGTATTCAGGGAACCCATGGCCAGGATAGCTGTCGTCGTCCTCTTCTTCTTCATTGTCTTCCATCATAACCCCTCTTTCTCCGTGCTTGGTCCAAACATTATAGTGGGGCATGAAACCGGACTCAAACAGGTGGACGTGAATGGTTCTTGACGTAGAGTAATTGCGACCATTCTTACAGCCAGCACATGGACAAGGCATAAAACCATCCGCCCGCTTGTTTGCCTCAGCCGCAAGCAGAAAAGTATGCACGCCCTCAACGAACTGGGGAGAGCATCGGTCATCGTACATCCATTGCCGGCTCATCTTCATTACACAACACCGAATAGACCAAATTAATACAAGTTCATACATAAAGTTCATACAACACTTAAATGCAACAAACAAATAACTCTCTAGCTAAAGCATTTAAATGCAACAACAAATGCGATCAAGATCGCAACTAAGGTAACAATTGATCCAACAGCATAATGATACCAAGCCTCACTATCGATGGCATATTTTCTAATCTTTCTAATCTTCAAGCGCATTTTCTCCATCTTGATCTTGTGATCATCGACGACATCGGCAACATGCAACTCCAATTCCATCTTCTCCCCCTCAATTCTTTTCAATTTTTCTTTCAAGTACTCGTTTTCTCTTTCAACTAAATTTAACCTCTCGACAATAGGGTCGGTTGGAATTTCCGGTTCACATACCTCCTAGATAAAAATATCTATGTCAACTTGATGGGCATAATTTGTCATAAACACGAAATGCAACAAATAGTTTTAAAAGAGAATATACCACATCCGAATCATAACAAGGACGAGGGCCGACGGGGACGGATATCAAAACCATGGCACTATGTATAACAAACAACGTACGGGTAAGATAATTATTATACGAGTAACTATATATCCAAATCACACAAACATCAATTTTTTATATAAAATTTCATGAACAAGAGGCTCACCACAAGGTGGTGCCGGCGACGGGACGGTGCGGGCGATCGACGGTGGTTACGACGGAGATTTAGAAGGCACTAAGTAAACCACACCTACATATGCAAACTAAGTGTTATTTTGACCTCAAATTGCATATAAATCAAATACTACCACATATAATTCCTCCCAAATTATTAAAACCCACAATTAATCACTATATAAACCAATGCAAGAGCTAATCTAGCAATGAGAGATGAAAGGACAAAGTTGCTAACCTTGGTGATCATTTGAATGGATGAGGGCCTGCAAATCTTGACAAATTTGGGGCAAATTTTGTGATGAACTCGAGAGGAAGAAGGGAAGAACAGAGGAGAGGGAGAGGGGAAAGGGGGAAGAACAGAGTGCGGGTGGACGAAGGGTTTATATAGGACAACCTTTAGTACCGGTTCGTGCCATGAACCGGTACTAAAGGTGCTGGAAGGACCCCACTCTGACAACATCCTGCCACCACTTTCTTTACTACCGGTTCATGGCACGAACCGGTGCTAAAGGTTCGCCACGAACCGGTACTAAAGAGATCCTCCCGCCTAGCCGTTGGAACCGGCACTAATGGACACATTAGTGCCGGTTCTGTTACAAACCGGGACTAATGTGTCTCACATTTGACCCCTTTTCTACTAGTGCGTACAGCTCGATGACGTCCCTCGAACTCCGATCCAGCCGAGTGTCGAGGGAGAGTTCCATCAGCATGATGGCATGGTGACGATGATGCTGTTCTACCGATGCAGGGCTTCGCCTAAGCACTGCTATGATATTATCGAGGTGGATTATGGTGGAGGGGGTACCGCACACGGCTAAGAGATCCAAGGGATCAATTGTTGTGTCTAGAGGTGCCCCCTTGCCCCCGTATATAAAGGAGCAAGGGGGAGGCGGCCGGCCTAGGAGGAGGGCCCACCAAAACACATAAACTCATAATATAACCGTCATCAAACTTTAAGCGTGCGGACCCTATGGGTTCAATAACCAATAGCGGAACCTGGATGCTCATATTGGCTCCCACATATTCTACGAAGATCTTTATCGGTCAAACCACATAACAACATACGTTGTTCCCTTTGTCATCGGTATGTTACTTGCCCGAGATTTGATCGTCGGTATCTCAATACCTAGTTCAATCTCGTTACCGGGAAGTCTCTTTACTCGTTACATAATGCACCATCCCGTAACTAAATCATTAGCTACATTGCTTGCAAGGCTTATAGTGATGTGCATTACCGAGAGGGCCCAGAGATACCTCTCCGACAATCGGAGTGACAAATCCTAATCTCGAAATACGCCAACTCAACATGTACCTTCGGAGACACCTGTAGAGCTCCTTTATAATCACCCAGTTACATTGTGACGTTTGGTAGCACACAAAGTGTTCCTCCGGTAAACGGGAGTTGCATAATCTCATAGTCATAGGAACTTGTATAAGTCATGAAGAAAGCAATAGCAACGTACTAAACGATCAAGTGCTAAGCTTACAGAATGGGTCAAGTCAATCGCATCATTGTCCTAATGATGTGATCCCGTTAATCAAATGAAAACTCATGTCTATGGTTAGGAAACTTAACCATCTTTGATTCACGAGCTAGTCAAGTAGAGGCATACTAGTGACACTCTGTTTGTCTATGTATTCACACATGTATTATGTTTCCGGTTAATACAATTATAGCATGAATAATAAACATTTATCATGATATAAGGAAATAAATAATAACTTTATTATTGCCTCTAGGGCATATTTCCTTCAGTCTCCCACTTGCACTAGAGTCAATAATCTAGTTCACATCTCCATGTGATTTAACACCAATATTCACATCTATATTTGATTAATACCCATAGTTAACATCATCATGTGATCAACACCCAAAGTGTTTACTAGAGTCAATAATGTAGTTCACATCGCTATGTGATTAACACACAAAGAGTACTAAGGTATGATCATATTTTGCTTGTGAGAGAAGTTTAGACAACGGGTCTGTCACATTTAGAGTCGTATGTATTTTGCAAATATTCTGTGTCTACAATGCTTTGCACGGAGCTACTCTAGCCAATTGCTCCCACTTTCAATATGTATCCAGATTAAGACTTAGAGTCATCTGGATCAGTGCCAAAACTTGTATCGACGTAACCCTTTATGACGAACCTTTTGTCACCTCCATAATCGAGAAACATATTCTTATTCCACTAAGGACAATTTTGACCAATGTACAGTGATCTACTCCTAGATCACTATTGTACTCCCTTACCAAACCAGGGCAGAGTATACAATAGGTCTGGTCCATAGCATGGCATACTTTTATAGAACCTATGACTGATGCATAGGGAATGACTTTCATTCTCTTTCTATTTTCTGCCGTGGTCGGGATTTGAGTCTTACTCAATTTCATACATTTGCAACACAGGCAAGAACTCTTTCTTTGACTGTTCCATTTTGAACTACTTCAGAATCTTGTCAAGGTATGTACTCATTGAAAATCTTATCAAGCGTCTTGATCTATCTCAATAGATCTTGATGCTCAATATGTAAGTAGCTTTACTGAGGTCTTTCTTTTAAAGAACTCGTTTCAAACACTTCTTTATGCTTTCCAGAAAAATTCTACATCATTTCTAATCAACAATATGTCACTCACATATACTTATCAGAAAGGTTGTAGTGCTCCCACTCACTTTATTGTAAATACAAGCTTCATTGCAAGTCCGTATAAAACTATATGCTTTGATCAACTTATCAAAGCGTATATTCCAACTCCGAGATGCTTGCACCAGTCCATAGATGGATCGCTGGAGCTTGCACATTTTGTTAGCACATTTAGGATTGTCAAAACCTTCTGGTTGCATCATATACAACTCTTCTTTAAGAAAACCATTAAGGAATGCAGTTTTGACATCCATTTGCCAGATTTCATAAAATGTGGCAATTGCTAACATGATTCGGACAGACTTAAGCATAGCTACAGTTGGGAAAATCTCACTGTAGTCAACACCTTGAACTTGTCAAAAACCTTTTTTTTTGTGACAAGTCGAGCTTTGTAGATAGTAACACTACTATCAACGTCCATCTTCCTCTTGAAGATCCATTTATTTTCTATGGCTTGCCGATCATCGGGAAAGTCCACAAAAGTCCACACTTTGTTCTCATACATGGATCCTATCTCAGATTTCATGGCCTTCAAGCCATTTCGCGGAATTTGGGCTCTTCATCGCGCCCTCATAGTTCGTAAGTTCATCATGGTCCAGTAACATGACTTCCAGAACAGGATTACCATACCACTCTGGTGTAGACCGTACTCTGGAAGACCTACTAGGTTCTGTAGTAAATTGATCTGAAGTTTCATGATCATCATCATTAGCTTCCTCACTAATTGGTGTAGGAACTACTGGAACTGATTTCAGTGATGAACTATTTTCCAATTCAGGAGAAGGTACTATTACCTTATCAAGTTGTACTTTTCTCCCACTCACTTCTTTCGAGAGAAACTCCTTCTCTAGAAAGGATCCATCTTAGGAACGAATATCTTGCTTTCGGATCTATGATAGAAGGTGTACCCAATAGTTTCCTTTGGGTATTCTATGAGGACGCACTTCTCCGATTTGGGTTCGAGCTTATCAGGTTGAAACTTTTTCACATAAGCATCGCAGTCCCAAACTTTAAGAAACGTTAACTTTGGTTTCTTGCAAAACCACAATTCATAAGGCGTCGTCTCAAACGGATTTTGATGGTACCCTATTTAAAATGAATGCAATTGTCTCTAATGCATAACCCAAAAATAATAGTGGTAAATCGGTAAGATACATCATAGATCGCACCATATCCCATAAATTGCGGTTGGACACACCATTACGCTGTGGTGTTCCATGTGGCATGAGCTGTGAAACTATTCCACATTGTTTTATATGAAGGCCAAACTCGTAACTCAAATATTCTCCTCCACGATCAGATCGTAGAAACTTTATTTTCTTGTTACGATGATTCTCCACTTCACTCTGAAATTCTTTGAACTTTTCAAATGTTTCAGACTTGGGTTTCATTAAGTAGATATACCCATATCTGCTCAAATCATCTGTGAAGGTCAGAAAATAACGATACTTGCCACGAGCATCAACACTCATTGGATCGCATACATCGGTATGTATTATTTCCAATAAGTCAGTAGCTCGTTCCATTGTTCCGGAGAACGGAGTTTTAGTCATCTTGCCCATAAGGCATGGTTCGCAAGCATCAAATGATTCATAATCAAGTGATTCTAAAAGTCCATTTTTATGGAGTTTCTTCATGCGCTTTACACCGATAAGACCCAAACGGCAGTGCCAAAAATATGTTGCACTATCATTATCAACTTTGCATCTTTTGGCATCAATATTATGAATATGTGTATCACTACGATCGAGATCCAACAAAATATTTTCATTGGGTGTATGACCATTGAAGGTTTTATTCATGTAAAAAGAACGACAATTATTCTCTGACTTTAAATGAATAACCGTTTTGCAATAAACATGATCAAATCATATTCATGCTCAATGCAAACGCCAAATAACATTTATTTAGGTTTAACACTAATCCCGAAAGTATAGGGAGTGTGCGATGATGATCATATCAATCTTGGAACCACTTCCAGCACACATCATCACTTTACCCTCAACTAGTCTCTGTTTATTCTCTAACTCCTGTTTCAAGTTACTAATTTTTAGCTACCGAACAAGTATCAAATACTCAGGGACTACTATAAACACTAGTAAGGTACACATCAATAACCTGTATATCAAATATACCCTTGTTCACTTTGCCATCCTTCTAATCCACCAAATATTCAGGGCATTTCCACTTCCAGTGACCATTTCCTTTGCAGTGTAAGCACTCAGTTTCAGGCTTTGGTCCAGCTTTGGGCTTCTTCGCGGGAGTGACAACTTGCTTGTCATTCTACTTTAAGTTCCCTTTCTTTACCTTTGCCCTTTTCTTGAAACTAGTGGTCTTGTCAATCATCAACACTTGATGCTCTTTCTTGATTTCTACCTTCGTCGATTTCAATATCACGAAGAGCTCAGGAATCATTTTTGTCATTCCTTGCATACTATAGTTCATCACGAAGTTCTAGTAACTTGGTGATGGTGACTAGAGAACTCTGTCAATCACTATCTTATCTGGAAGATTAACTCCCACTTGATTCAAGCGATTGTAGTACCCAGACAATCTGAGCACATGCTCACTAGTTGAGCGATTCTCCTCCATCTTTTAGCTATAGAACTTGTTGGAGACTTCATATCTCTGAACTCGGGTATTTGCTTGAAATATTAACTTCAACTCCTGGAACATCTCATATGGTCCATGATGTTCAGAATGTCTTTGAAGTCCTGATTCTAAGTCATTAAGCATGGTGCACTAAACTATCAATTAGTCATCATATTGAGCTGGCCAAATGTTCATAACGTCTGCATCTGCTCCTGCAATAGGTCTGTCACCTAGCGGTGCATCAAGGACATAATTCTTCTGTGCACCAATGAGGATAAACCTCAGATCACGGACCCAGTCCGCATCATTGCTACTATCATCTTTCAACATAGTTTTTCTCTAGGAACATATCAAAAAAAAACATAGGGAGCCAACAACGCGAGCTATTGATCTACACCATAATTTGCAAAATGCTATGAGGACTAAGTTCATGATAAATTAAAGTTCAATTAGTCATATTACTTAAGAACTCCCACTTAGATAGACATCCCACCAATCATCTAAGTGATCACGTGATCCAAATCAACTATACCATGTCCGATCATCATGTGAGATGGAGTAGTTTTCAATGGTGAACGACACTATGTTGATCATATCTACTATATGATTCACGCTCGACCTCTCGGTCTTAGTGTTCCGAGGCCATATCTGTATATGCTAGGCTCGTCAAGTTTAACCAGAGTATTCCGCGTGTGCAACTGTTTTGCACCCGTTGTATTTGAACGTAGAGCCTATCACACCCGATCATCACATGGTGTCTCAGCACGAAGAACTTTCGCAACGGTGCATACTCAGGGAGAACACTTATACCTTGAAATTTAGTGAGAGATCATCTTATAAAGCTACCGTCGAACTAAGCAAAATAAGATGTATAAAAGATAAACATCATATGCAATCAAAATATGTGACATGATATGGCCATGATCATCTTGCGCCTTTCATCTCCATCTCCAAAGTACTGTCATGATTTCTATCGTCACCGGCATGACACCATGATCTCCATCATCTTGATCTATATCAATGTGTCATCACATGGTCATCTCGCCAACTATTGCTCTTGCAACTATTGCTATCGCATAGCGATAAAGTAAAGCAATTATTTGGCACTTGCATCTTATGCAATAAAGAGACAACCATAAGGCTTCTGCCAGTTGCCGCTAACTTCAACAAAACATGATCATCTCATACAACAACTTATATCTCATCACGTCTTAACCATATCACATCACAACATGCCCTGCAAAAACAAGTTAGACGTCCTCTACTTTGTTGTTGCAAGTTTTACGTGGCTGCTATGGGCTGAGCAAGAACCGTTCTTACCTACGCATCAAAACCACAACAATATTTCATCAAGTTAGTGTTGTTTAACCTTCACAAGGACCGGGCGTAGCCACACTCGGTTCAACTAAAGTTGGAGAAATTGACACCCGCCAGCCACCTGTGTGCAAAGCACGTCAGTAGAACCAGTCTTGCGTAAGCGTACGCATAATGTCGGTCCGGGCCGCTTCATCCAACAATACCACCAAACCAAAGTATGACATGCTGGTAAGTAGTATGACTTGTATCGCCCATAACTCACTTGTGTTCTACTTGTGCATATAACATCTACACATAAAACCTGGCTCTGATGCCACTATTGAGGAACATAGTAATTTCAAAAAAAATCCTACGCACACGCAAGATCATGGTGATGCATAACAACGAGAGGGGAGAGTGTGTCCACGTACCCTCGTAGACCGAAAGCAAAAGCGTTAGCACAACGCGGTTGATGTAGTCGTACGTCTTCACGGCCCGACCGATCAAGCACCGAAAGCACGACACCTCCGAGTTCTTGCACACGTACAGCTCGATGACGTCCCTTGAACTCCGATCTAGCCGAGTGTCGAGGGAGAGTTCCGTCAGCACGACGGCGTGGTGACGATGATGATGTTCTACCGACGCATGGCTTCACCTAAGCACTGTTACGATATTATCGAGGTGGATTATGGTGGAGGGGGGCACCGCACACGGCTAAGAGATCCAAGGGATCAATTGTTGTGTCTAGAGGTGCCCCCCTGCCCCCGTATATAAAGGAGCAAGTTGGAGGCAGCCGACCTAGGAGGAGGGCGCAGCGAGGGGGGAGTCCTACTCCCACCGGGAGTAGGACTCCTCCTTTCCTTGTTGGAGTAGGAGAGAAGGAAAGAGGGGGCGAGGAAGAAGGAAAAGGGGGCTGCACCCCTTGTCCAATTCGGACCAGAGCGGGGGGCGCGCCTCCTTCCTTTTGGCCTCTCTCCTCTATTCCCGTATGGCCCAATAAGGCTTATATACTCCGCGGCGAATTCCCGTAACTCTCCGGTACTCCGATAAATACCCGAATCACTCGGAACCTTTCCGATGTCCAAATATAGTCATCCAATATATTGATCTTCACGTCTCGACTATTTCGAGACTCCTCGTCATGTCCCCGATCTCACCCGGGACTCCGAACTACCTTAGGTACATCAAAACACATAAACTCATAATATAACGGTCATCGAACTTTAAGCGTGCGGACCCTACGGGTTCGAGAACTATGTAGACATGACCGAAACATGTCTCCGGTTGATAACCAGTAGCGGAACCTGGATGCTCCTATTGGGTCCCACATATTCTATGAAGATCTTTATCGGTCAAACCACATAACAACATATGTTGTTTCCTTTGTCATCAGTATGTTACTTGCCCCAGATTAGATCGTCGGTATCTCAATACCTAGTTCAATCTCATTACCGGCAAGTCTCTTTACTCGTTACATAATGCATCATCCCATAACTAACTCATTAGATACATTGCTTGCAAGGCTTATAGTGATGTGCAATACTGAGAGGGCCCAGAGATACCTCTCCGACAATCGGAGTGACAAATCCTAATCTCGAAATACGCCAACTCAACATGTACCTTCGGAGACACCTGTAGAGATCCTTTATAATCACCCAGTTATGTTGTGACGTTTGGTAGCACACAAAGTATTCCTCCGGTAAACGGGAGTTGCATAATCTCATAGTCATAGGAACATGTATAAGTCATGAAGAAAGCAATATCAACATACTAAATGATCAAGTGCTATGCTAACGGAATGGGTCAAGTCAATCACATCATTCTCCTAATGATGTGATCCCGTTAATCAAATGACAACTCATGTCTATGGTTAGGAAACTTAACCATCTTTGATTCACGAGCTAGTCAAGTAGAGGCATACTAGTGACACTCTGTTTGTCTATGTATTCACACATGTATTATGTTTCCGGTTAATACAATTATAAGCATGAATAATAAAAATTTATCATGATATAAGGAAAAAAATAATAACTTTATTATTGCCTCTAGGGCATATTTCCTTCAATCATCAGCAAGGAAAGTTACACTTTGATCATACTCTTTTTAACCAGTTTTTACTATGCATTAGTTCCGCCCCTCAAATATTTGCATAAGTAGGATTGGAAACATGTGGTTTTGGTTGTAGTACTTGAGGTAGGAACCTAATACCTTTTGATCACCCCGGGAATATACTTATGCTTATTTATTGCTTAGCCATGCTCGTAGACGGGGATTGGATCGTGATTCACACATGAAAGTTGGAGAGTTATTTAATCATGGATAACATTAAGGTGGAAACTTTAATATACATCTGGGTGGATTGGTTGAGGCACCTGGGGTACCTAGTGTTGCCTGGTTTTGGGAAATACCGGAGTACCCGTGTGATTTTTCCTATGGAATGCCACCCAGGCTCAAAGGGATCATAAGATTATTCATGCTAGAAACTTCTGTGTGTAGCCACAAGCCATTATGGGCTCTAGCATAGTTGAGTAAGTTGTGTGAGCTCTTCAAGAGGTGGACTAGCAGATGTAGGGGAAAGTAGGTGTACTGGTCTGCCCGGAGTAGAGAGCTAGTGCCTCAGAAAGAGTATGTCTCGACAATCTGATCATGGATGCGGTCGAGTCTTGTGGGGAAAAGTGTGCAAACCTCTGCAGAATGTATAAACTAATCATGGTTAGTCATGTCCTCGGTTATGGATATCTTGAGCATCTAGTACTTGAATCTATTGATATGATCTCATCACGTTACTTTAATTAATTTGATTTGGGTTAATGATGATACTTTTAATTGGGATTTGAGTTGGGGTTACCTTCTCAAATAATGGGAAACATGGGAGTAGTTAAATAAATTTATTCCTTTGTTGTAGGGAAAAACTAGCTTTATGCAAAATCATAAACTTACAGCCTCCACTAGCCAAATATTGCATGTAGAAATAGTTCTTGCATTTCATTGCTTTCCAGTGTAACTCTGCCAGCATATTCAATGTGCTGACCTACATGGCTGCAATGTTTCATGTTGCAGACTACTCAGACGACGAATAAGATGCGATAGGTCGTTGTTTTGCACTCAGCTATGTCGTTGGAGTTGATGGACTCATTTACAATCCAAGCTTCCGCAATTATTTAGTTTAGATGGCCTTTAGCCATGATATTTTTGTGTAATCATACTCTTTATGAGGACTCGACTCGATGTAATAAGTGTGTGATTGGAACTCTGTTATAATTCCTCGAGTACTATGCATGTCAGCATTACCGATGTAGGGATGACACTGATGCACAGAGACTTGACCATTTGAGGTCTGGTCGCTATAAGATGGTATCAGAGCACACGCTGACTATAGGACGCGACCACTAAAATGAGCCACGGGATTTCTCTTCTCTACTCATTTCTAATTATCCTCTCTTTCTACTCTATAGATGGCAGATCCCAGGAACAAGTTCACTCAGCTGGATGATGACACCCCTTTTGGAAAACACTTGAAGGAAGTCACTAAGTATTTGAACATTGGACTACCAAGCTTCACGGGGACTTCCTCTACATCTATACCGGAAGAGGAGCACTGGAAGATCAAAGTCTGGTACCTGGGAGGACATTTGCGCCAACAACGGAGCCTATTGATTTCTACCTGGTTGCACCAAGCTAGAGTATAGGAAAGAGCATGGCAGCACATATCACCTTTGGACGCATATGTGAGGTGTATCACAAGGAGCTGGAGAATACCATTTACCAGATATGTGGCCGCCGAGATGACAAATGGGAGATGATTCGTACCAGGAGGGATGGATCAATTGCAGGCTACAATCAAGAGTTGGGAGATCATATTCATCGACAAGAGAATCAAAAAATTATCCACATGAAGAAGATCAAGAAACTGGTGAAGAGGAACAAAGAGCTAGAAGAGGAACTCAAGTCTACACACGATGGATACGAGGAAGAGATTGCCGTACTACTGGAGAAGCATGAAGACCTGAAGAGGAAGAAGGGAATATCAGTGGAGAATATCAAGCGAGCAACGGAGATCCGTTCGGAGGACTACATCATACTGGACGACACCAACACGGATAGTGATGCAAATGATGACAGCGATGATGACTATGTTGACGAAGCTGGAGCATATATCATGGAGTCTTCTTCTGATGAAAATTTCTAGTAGTTAGCAACGATCGAGTTTGTAATCATAGGTTAGACCGATTGTGTGATCTTGTGTGCTATTGAATGAAGTGAAATTGATTGTGTTTATCTCATGAGCATTATGGGTGGTGAATCTCTCTTTGAACTAATTCTATTTTGTTTTCTCACCCCTTCTAAACCCATCAGATGCCTCCGAGACGTGACAATGGATTTTCATTTCCACCAGAGCTCACTTAGTTGATCCAGCAGCAGAATGCCTTGATGCAAATAATAGTTCAGAGATAGAACCAAGGAAACAACAACAACAACAACCCACCACCACCACCCTGTTGATCACCTAGCCCGCTTTCTAAGGTTTATTCCACCGGTGTTATATAGTAGCACCGAGCCGATTATTGCAGATGATTCGCTCCGCAAGATTGGAAGAGACCTGACCACTGTAGGATGCACATATGCGGAGAGACTGCATTTTGCCGCACATCAGATTGATGGACCCACAACATCTTGGTGGGAGAATTTCACAGCTACTTACCCCATTGACACTGTTACATGGGATCAGTTTCAACAGGCTTTCTGCACCGCCCATAATTCAGCAGGAGCTATGAGCATGAAGAAGTGTGAGTTTCACAACTTGTGCCAAGGAGGACCTACCGTGGGCCACTATGTGGATGAGTTTAGCAAGTTAGCATGCTATGCCCCTGATGACGTAGCCACAGATGCCGCTAAGCATGAGAAGTTTCTACAAGGACTGAATGATGACCTGAGCATGCAGCTGATGGTGGCAACATTCAACAACTAGCAGGAGGTTGTAGACAGGGCTCTCATGATTGAAGGCAAGCAGCAAAAGATTGATAATCGCAAGAGAAAGTATGGACAGGGGAGGTACGCATCAGGAGGTCAGTAGAAGCCCCGCAATTCCCCATACTCAAGAGGACATAACCACAACCATGGAGGCCATAACCATGGACGACATATGCACAATGGTGCAAGTTCGCATAACCACAGTGGCCCCAAGAATGGCAATGGGAATGGAGGAAGCAGCAGCTAGAACCGTTCCAACCCTTCAACACCAGCCAAGAGGCATCTAAGCCACATTACCTGTTCAAGTGCCAGAAGATCGGACAATATGCCACCGAATGTCCTGAAGCAAAGAATGGAAATGGCAATGGAGGTTCTTCCCAGAAGCCCAACCCCTTCACCAAATGTCAGGTGAACCATGTCAGCATGGAGGAGATTGAGGATCAACCCGACGCAGTTGTCGGTATGTTTTTGATTAATGCATTAACCACACTTGTTCTTTTCGATACTAGTGCATCACATTCATACATATCAAGGGGATTTGTAGATAAGTATAATCTGCCAACCGTAGCCCTTAAGTCACCTATGTTAGTAAGTTCCCCAGGAGCGGAGTATATGGCTAGTAGGGGATGCTATCAGTTACCACTACCCATAGGTAGACATGTCTTCCCTACCGACCTAATTATTTTGGAGTCACAAGGATTGGATGTGATAATAGGAATGGATTGGCTATCCAAGTTTGAAGGAAACATTGATTGCGCCAGTAAATCTATTCTTCTCACCATCCCAGAAGGAAAGAGGATCAAGTATGTATCTCGGCATGCGCCGAGGAGGACTCAAGTGAATTCCTTATCAGGAGTTGTACAGGAGGAAGTACCAATGGTGAAGGACTACCCCAACGTATCCGGAGGAGTTACCAGGCATGCCACCGGATCGAGACATTGAGTTCTTGGTTGAGCTATTGCCAGGCACCGGACCAATATCAAAGAGACCGTATCGGATGCCGCAAAGGATCTGGAGGAAATTAAGATGCAGACAAAGGAGTTACTGGAGAAAGGTTACATTCAACCAAGTTCATCACCTTGGGGAGCCCCAGTGCTTCTAGTGGAGAAGAAGGATGGATCTTTGAGGATGGTTGTTGATTATCGTGTCTTTAGTGAGGTGACGATCAAGAACAAATACCCTCTACCGATGATCAATGATTTGTTTGACCAGTTGCAAGGAGCTAAAGTTTTCTCTAAGATCGATCTTCGATCATGTTATCACCAGTTGAAGATCCGAGAGCAGGATATACCTAAGACAGCTTTTACCACAAGGTACGGGCTATATGAGTATACCGTTATGTCATTTGGCCTGACTAATGCACCTTCTTATTTCATGAATATGATGAACAAAGTGTTTATGGAGTTTTTGGATAAGTTCGTCTGGTGTTCATTGATGATATATTGGTCCACTCAAAGAATGAAGAGCAGCATAAGGAGCATTTGTGTTTGGTTCTTGAGAAGCTCAGGGAAAATCAGTTGTATGCCAAGTTCAGCAAATGTGAGTTTTGGTTAAAGGAAGTTGGATTTCTTGGACATCTTATATCCGGAGAAGGAATAGCAGTAGACCCTACCAAGGTTACTTTTGTCAGTAAATGGTTGGCACCCACATCAGTTGGAGAGATCGGGAGTGTTCTTGGACTTGTAGGTTATTTTTGAAGGTTTTTTGAGAATTTCTCCAGGATAGCAAAGCCCACGACGGAGTTATTGAAGAAGGACACCAAGTTTAAATGGACTCAGGAGTGTGAAGCCAGTTTTCAAGAGTTGAAGAAACATTTGGTTACATCCCCAATGCAGATTCTCCCGGACCAACGTAAATCCTTACCAAGTATATTGCAATGCTTCCCGTCGAGGACTCGGAGATGTACTTATGCAGGAAGGAAGAGTTGTTTCATATGCCTCACGATAGCTTAAACCTCATGAGCTGAATTATGCTAGGCATGATTTGGAGTTAGCAGCCGTAGTGCATGCGTTGAAGACAAGGATGCATTTCCTCATCGGAAACCATTGTGATGTATACACAGATCATAAGAGTTTGAAATACATCTTCCCACAGAAGGAGTTGAACCTCAGGCAAAGGAGATGGTTGGAGCTCATCAAGGATTATGATATGAAATTGCACTATCACCCCGAAAAGCCAATGTCGTAGCAGATGCGTTGAGCCGCAAGAGTTATGTTAACATGCTCATAATCGGAGGATTACCTAAGGAGCTAGCAAATGATCTTCGAGAGTTATGCTTGGAGATAGTTCCGAGAGGTTATGTTGCAGCACTGGAAATTCAGTCTGCTCTTTTGGGTAAGATCAGGGAAGCCTAGAAGACTGACAAGGAGATTGTGGAGATAAAGGAAAGGATGAGTAAAGGAAAGGCTAAAGGATTTCATGAGGATGAGCACGACACTTTATGGTTTGAGGATCGCATATATGTGCCTAGCGACCCCAATATCAGGAAGTTGATTCTACAAGAGGCCCATGATTCGCCGTATTCGATTCACCCAGGAAACACTAAGATGTATCTAGATCGGAAGGAAAGTTTCTGGTGGACAGGAATGAAGAAGGATAGAGCCGAGTATCTAGCAGTATGTGATGTATGTCAGAGAGTCAAGGCAGAGCATCAGAAGCCAGCTGGATTGTTACAGCCATTGCCGATACCCGAATGGAAGTGGGATAAGCTTGTCATGGATTTTATCACTAGATTACCCAGGACTCGTTCAGGCTATGAGTCTATCTAGGTTGTAGTCGATCGTTTGAAGAAAGTAGCTCATTTCATACCGGTGAAGACCACCTATACGAGTGCTAAGTTGGCAAAGATATACATGACCAGGATCGTATGTCTGCACGTACTTCCGAGGACCATTGTATGAGATAAAGGAATCCAGTTTACTTCAAAGTTTTGGAATCGATTGCATGAAACTTTGGGTACCAGCTAGAGTTTAGTACAACCTTTCATCCATAGACAGATGGATAGACTGAGAGAGTCAATCAGATTCTGGAGGACATGTTGAGAGATTGTGCGCTAGAATATGGATCTAGTTGGGATGACAATTTGCCATATACAGAGTTCTCCTAAAACAACAGTTATCAAGCCAGTTTGAAGATGGCCCCTTTAGAAGCTTTGTATAGAAGGAGGTTTAGGACACCGTTATCGTGGGATGAAGTTGGAGATCGACAATTGTTCGGACCAGACTTAATCAGGGACTCTGAGGAGAAGGTTAAGTTGATTCGTGACAGACTCAAGGTAGCCCAGTCCAAGCAGAAGAGTTATGCGGATACTAAATGCAAAGAGATAGTTTACGAAGTCGGAGACAGAGCATATCTTCGGGTGTCCCCACTTCGAGGAGTGAAACGTTTTGGAGTCAAGGGACAGCTAGCACCATGTTTTGTGGGACCATACAGAGTTTTGGAACGCATGGGAGAAGTTGCATACAAGCTGGAATTACCAGACGGATTGTCAGGAGTTCATGATGTGTTTCACGTTTCCCAGTTGAAGAAGTGCCACGCAGAGATGGCCGATGTTCCTCTGAGACATACAGTGCACTGGAAGCAATTCAGTTAGATAGTGATTTGACCTATGAGGAGAAGCCAGAGTAGATTCTTGAGTTTTCCAGCCGAGTTACTCGCAGCAAGGTTATCAAATTTTACAAAGTTCAGTGGAGCCACCATACCGAGGAGGAATCCACCTGGGAGCAAGAAGAAGATCTCCGTAGAGACCACCCAAACCTTTTTGCTGACCAACCCTAATCTCGACGGCGAGATTCATCTTAATGGGGTAGGTTTGTAACATCCTAATTTTCAATTTGGATGCTATACATAGATCATCATACACATATCATATTTATTGTTGCATTTTGTTGTGATCCTGGAAATCTTAAGCAACTCAAGGACCCAAGGAGAGAGTTGGAGGTTTCACAAAAATCATATTTGAATTTATTTCAAATTTGAAGAAAGGATCAATTTGATTTTATTATTTTTCTCTCCAATTATTTCCAATATTAAAAATATATGAGAGAAGATAATATGACTTCTTCATCCTAAGAGAAATATTGGAGAAAGAATTTTAAAATCAAATTATTATTTTATTTGCTATTTTATTTGAATTACAAAAATATTGCATTTTTTAAAATTGCTTCTTAGTCCAGAAAAATGTTAATGTTGTCCTAAATATTAGGTTTGGACGGTGAAAATTGTTTGTGGGATTTTTAGATTTTTCATTATATTTTATTAGGATTTTTATTTTGGGCAAAATTTATTTAAAAAAACTTCCCGCCCGACTGGCCGAAGGCCCAGCCACGCAGGCCGGCCCGCTGAGCCACCGCCCCGCCCTCCCGTGCGAGAACCGAACTCGCTAGAGTCCGGATCCACGTCGCCGTCGCCGGCCGACTTTGGCACCAAGTCGGGGCCGAGCCCCCCCCCCCCCCTTTATTAGCGTGCCACCCTGCCGCCTCTGCTCCACCTTGCGCCGCACCCCGCCCGCATCAGCAGTAGCAGCACCGCCGCCGCCGACCCTGCGTAGCTACCGCCCTGTCGCCGCAGGCTCGCTGTCTCGCACTGTTACCCACGCCACGCCGCCGACCGGAGCCGCTGCCACCATCGACCATCGCCGTCGAACCGGTTCGAACCAGTCAACAAGGTGTATTTCGGTTTAGTTCGGTTTAGTTGTTTTAGATCGGCTTTTTTAGGTTTTACTCCCTCCGTCCGACAATACTTGTCACCAAAATGAATAAAAAAAGATGTATCTAAAACTAAAATACGTCTAGATACATCCCCTTTCATCCATTTTGATGACAAGTATTTCCGGACGGAGGGAGTATTATTTAACGAACGCTCGTTCGTTCGTTCGTTTAAACGAACTGTTTTCGCCGGTTAAGTTCTGTTAGCGAACGTTCGCGCCGTAGGATTTTTCTGTTTAGTTTATTTTCGGCCAGGGACCTATCCGCAAATAGTTTTATTGCGATTTAGCCCCTGATCTTTAAACTAGCATAATTGTTTACTCGTTTATCCAAATTAGATTAAACTAGCGCCTAAATATTCGTATCGTTCTATTCTTTCCAGTTAACCAACTTGAAGATGATTTTGGTACTGTAAAATTTGAGTTTAGTCCAGATTAGTAAATGATCTTATTTTGTTGGTATTTTGAGTTTTGTTTCTCTGTTTGAGTTGATTCTTTTTGCTAATCGTAGCTCATCACATGTACCTACTCCTAAGATCTAATCCACATGATAATATTTCTTATAGGTTTGACTTTTGTTAGTTTAAGTCATTTTCTTGTGTCGTGTTCGATTTGGATCTTTCCTCGGTTTTCCCGTTGTTTCGTTTGAGTGATTGCTTATGTATGCTATTGTTTGTCTACGCTAGATTACCCGGAGTGTGAAGCTTGTCACTTCTAATCTCTAGAGTTTGCAGATCTTCAGCAAGGCAAGTTACACTTTGATCATACTCTTTTATACCCAGTTTTTACTATGCATTAGTTATGCCCCTCAAATATTTGCATAAGTAGGATTGGGAACATGTGGTTTTGGTTGTAGTACTTGAGGTAGGAACCTAATATCTTTCGATCACCCCGGGAATATACGTTATGCTTATTTATTGCTTAGCCATGCTCGTAGACGGGAATTGGATCGTGATTGACATATGGAAGTTGGAGAGTTATTTAATCATGGATAACATTAAGGTGGCAACTTTAATATACATCTGGGTGGATTGGTTGAGGCACCTGAGGAACCCAGTGTTGCCTATTTTTGGGAAATCCTGGAGTACCCATGTGATTTTTCCTATGGAATGCCACCCAGGCTCAAAGGGATCACAAGATTATTCATGCTAGAAACTTCCGTGTGCAGCCACAAGACATTATGGGATCTAGCATAGTTGAGTAAGTTGTGTGAGCTCTTGAAGAGGTGGACTAGCAGATGTAGGGGAAAGTAGGTGTACCGGTCCGCCCGGAGTAGAGAGTTAATGCTTCAGAAAGACTATGTCTCTATCATCCGATCATGGATGCGGTCGAGTCTTGTGGGGAAAAGTGCGCAAACCTCTGCAGAGTGTATAAACTAATCATGGTTAGCCGTCTCCCCGGTTATGGACATCTTGAGTATCTAGTACTTGAATCTAGTGATGTGATCTCATCACGTTACTTTAATTAATTTGATTTGGGTTAATGATGATACTTTTAATTGGGATTTGAGTTGGGGTTACCTTCTCAAATAATGGGCAACTTGGGAGTAGTTAAATAAATTTATTCCTTTGTTGTAGGGAAAAACTAGCTTTATGCAGAATCATAAACTTACAGCCTCCACGAACCAAATATTGCATGTAGAATTAGTTCTTGCATTTCATTGCTTTCCAGTGTAACTCTACCAGCATATTCAATGTGCTGACCTACATGGCTACAACGTCTCATATTGCAGACTACTCAGACGATGAATAAGGTGCGATAGGTCGTTGTTTTGCACTTAGCTATGACGTTGGAGTTGATAGACTCATTTACCTTTGAAGCTTCCGCACTTATTTAGTTTAGATGGCCTTTAGCCATGATATTTTTGTGTAATCATACTCTTTATGAGGACTCAACGTAATAAGTGTGTGATTGAAACTCTGTTATAATTCTTCGAATACTGTGTGTGTCAGGATTATCGATCCAGGGATGACACTGATGCACAGAGACATGACCGTTCGAGGTCTGGTCGCTACAATTAAGTGCAAGAAATTCGATGAAATGGAAGTGAATCAACATTTTGTCAAAACGTTCGCACTCATTTCTATTCCCTGTAAAGATAACAAAACCGCAATAATATTCACCAACCGACCATCAGCATTTACAAAAAAACAAAATAATACAAACTGGATGTTGATGGCCCACAAGTGTAAGGGATCAATCGTAGTCCTTTCGATAAGTAAGAGTGTTGAACCCAACGAGGAGCAGAAGGAAATGATAAGAGGTTTTCGATAAGGTTTTCTCTGCAAGCACTGAAATTGTAGGTGATAGATAGTTTTGTGATAAGATAAATAGTAACGAGTAACAAGTAAATAAAGTAAATAAAGTGCAGCAAGGTGGACCAATCCTTTATGTAGCAAAGGATAAGCCTGGACAATTTCTAATAATGAGAAAGGAGCTCCCGAGGACACATGGGAATTATCGTCAAGCTAGTTTCCATCACGTTCATATGATTCGCGTTAGGTACTTTGATAATTAGATATGTGTGTGGACCGGTACTTGGGTACTGACCTTACTTGGACAAGCATCCCACTTATGATTAACCCCTATTGCAAGCGTCCGCAACTACAAAAGAAGTATTAAGATAAACCTAACCACAGCATTAAACATATGGATCCATATCAGCCCCTAACGAAGCAACACATAAACTAGGGTTTAAGCTTCTCTCACTCTAGCAACCCATCATCTACTTATTACTTCCCCATGCCTTCCTCTAGGCCCAAATAATGGTGAAGTGTCATGTAGTCGACGTTCACATAACACCACTAGAGGAAAAGACAACATACATCTCATCAAAATATTGAACGAATACCAAATTCATATGACTACTAATAGCAAAACTTCACCCATGTCCTCGGGAACAAACGTAATTACTCACAAAGCATATTCATGTTCACAATCAGAGGAGTAATAATATGCATAAAGGATCTGAACATATGATCTTCCACCAAGTAAACCAATTAGCATCAACTACAAGGAGCAATCAACACTACTAGCAACCCACAGGTACCAATTTGTGGTTTTGATACAAGATTGGATACAAAAGATGAACTAGGGTTTTGAGAGGAGATGGTGCTGGTGAAGATGTTGATGGAGATTTACCCCCTCCCGATGAGAGGATCGTTTTTTATGACGTTGGTGATGATTTCCCCCTCCCGGAGGGAAGTGTCCCCGGTAGAACAGCTCCGCCGGACCCCTAGATTGATTCTGCCAAGGTTCCGCCTCGTGGCGGCGGAGTTTCGTCCCATAAGCTTGCCCATGATTTTTTCCAGGGTAAAAGCTCTACTATAGCAGAAGATGGACACCGGGGGCCCACCGGGGGGCCTAGGAGATAGGGGGCGCGCCCTGTAGGGGGGGGCGCCCCCACTCTCCTGGATGAGGTGTGGGCCCCCTGGTGTATTTCTTTCGCCTTAAAATTCTTATTAAATCCGAAAAGATGTTTCCTGGAGTTTCAGGACTTTTGGAGCTGTGTAGAATAGGTTTCCAACGTTTGCTCCTTTTCCAGCCAGAATTCTAGCTGCGGGCATTCCCCCTCTTCATGGTAAACCTTGTAAAATAAGAGAGAATAGCCATAAGTATTGAGATATAATGTGTAATAACAGCCCATAATGCAATAAATATTGATATAAAAGCATGATGCAAAATGGACGTATCAACTCCCCCAAGCTTAGACCTCGCTTGTCCTCAAGCGGAAGCCGAAATCGAAAAATATGTCCAAATGTTTAGAGATAGAGGTGTCGATAAGAATAAAATACGGACATGAGGGCATCATGACCATTCTTATAACAGCAACATATATAGATTTTGTCATATGATTTCTTATGCTCAAGTGACAATCAATTCACAATGTCAAGTATGGTTCAAAAACTTCATTGGGAACTAACAAACTATAATCTCAGCCATTGAAGCAATTGCAATTTATCGTAACATCAGAAAGAGTCAACAATAGAGCTTTTCAGCAAGTTCACATACTCAACTATCTTGTAGTCTTCTACAATTGCAAACACTCACGCAGTACTTGTGGTTATGGAGTTTCAGCCGGACACTGAGAAAGACAGGGGCTTATTGTGTTGCCTCCCAATGTATTCACCTTTAGGTGATGTCAACAATAATAGCCCATGCTAACTTACATCCAATTGGATATATATATATATATATCATGATCTTTCAAACACGAGGAGCTTGCCAAAGGATAAATTAAAAAGGGAAAGGTGAGAATCACCTTGACTCAAGCATAAAGTAAAAACATAATGTAAAAGATAGGCCCTTCTGAGAGGGAAGCAGAGGTTGTCATGTGCGTTTAGGGTTGATGCACAAAATCTTAATGCAAAAGAACGTTAGTTTATATTGCCCCTTGTATGTGGACCTTTATTATGAAGTCCGTCGCTTTTATTACTTCCACAACAAGATCATACAAAGCTTATTTTCTCTATACTAATAAGTCATACATATTTAGATAGCAATTTTTATTGCTTGCAACATGACAACTTACTTGAAGGATATTACTCAATCCATAGGTAGGTATGGTGGACTCTCATGGAAAAACTGGGTTTAAGGATATTTGGAAGCACAAGTAGTATCTCTACTTGGTGCAAGGAATTTGGCTAGCATGAGGGGGAAAGGCAAGCTCAACATGTTTGGAAGGTCAATGACAATATACTTTAACTGAGATGTCGGAAAACATAAACTATTACGTTGTCTTCCTTGTCCAATGTCAACTCTTTTAGCATGTCATACTTAATGAGTGCTCCCAATTATAAAATGTGTCCAAGATAATATATTTATATGTGAACCCCTCTTTCCTTATCACTTCCTATTAATTGCAACGATGACCAAAACTACGTTCATCAACTCTCAACAATTTTTATGCCTCATACTTTCTATGTGTGAAGTTATCACTATCCATAAGATCAATATGAACTCTTTTATTCTTTCTACTTTCTCAAGATCATAGCAACATAGCAAAGCCCTTGACTCAACACTAATCTTTATTATAGATAGCTCACGGACTCGATTACAAAAAGAGATCATAATGCAAAGCTCAAAACTACTTAATATCAAAACTTCAAACTACTAGATCAAGATACTACTAAAAGGATCGAACTAAATAAAGTGGTGAAGATAGGGGTGTGATGGTGATACGATACCAGGGCACCTCCCCCAAGCTTGGAAGTTGCCAAGGGGAGTGCACATACCCATGTGATTATGTCCCCGAAGGTGGTGAAGTAGGGGTTGTTGATGATGTAGGCTTGTTGTCTGTCTTCCAAGGCATAGGCTCACCATCATAGAAGGATGATCGAGTCTCCGGGATCCTTAAATCTGCAGCCAAACTCATCCTCTTGAATCTATATTCATACTCACAGTTCTGGTTTTGCAGGTCATAGATCTGGGCTTGGAGGTGCTCGATTTTCTCTTGAAGCTTGCAGATGGTCTCCCCAATGACTTTGGCATCTAACTTGTGGTTGTTGGTGAACTCCATGATCACTGGTTGGCGTTGAGTCCACGCTCCACCATCCCTTGGCACTTGAAAACTTGTTGCTCCACGGCTTCGATCTTTGTCTCCACGCTTCCGGTATGCCTTGGTCCCTCCACATCGCGGATGTGCAGCACCCACTCACGCATCTCAATGGTTTGAGGATGTTGCAGAACCTCCACAAGATAGGGGTTGATAACCCTCTCGAAAAATTTGTCCTTGGGAGTGCTTGGAGACGACATGATGCTCTTAGATCTGAAACAGAAACAGCTCGAAACGAAAACAGAGGATATTTGCGTGATACGGTGGTCAAAACCTTCGGGAGCATATATAATGAATTTTTACCGACCAAAATACGTAACGTGCAAGAAAATGGAGTCTGGGAGGCACATGAGGTGCCCACGAGACAGGGGGGCCCCTGTAGAGGGGGGCGCACCCTCCACTCTCGTGGGGGCCTCGTGTCCCTTTCGGACTACTTCTTTCTTCCTAAAATTCTTAAATATTCCAAAACTGATAAAAATTGCCATTGGAGTTGTTTTGGAGTCCTTTACTTACCGTACCACATACCTATTCCTTTTCGGAGTCTGGAACATTCTGGAAAGTGTCCCTTATGTATTCCTACGGGGTTACGGTTTCAATAATATTAGTTTCAACATTGATAGGATTACCTGAAATGTAATGTTTAATTCTTTGACAGTTTACCACACTCGGACTTGGGCCTTCGAAGTTGTTGATTTTTATGGCACCAGAATGATAGACCTCCTCGGTAACGTAAGGACCTTCCCATTTTGAGAGAAGTTTTCCTGCGAAAAATCTTAAACGAGAGTTGAATAATAACACATAATCTCCTACGTTAAACTCACGCTTTTGTATCCTTTTGTCATGCCAGCGTTTGACTTTTTCTTTGAATAGCTTGGCATTCTCGTAGGCTTGGGTTCTCCATTTATCAAGTGAGCTAATATCAAACAACCTCTTCTCACCGGCAAGTTTGAAGTCATAGTTGAGCTCTTTAATAGCCCAATATGCCTTATATTCAAGTTCAAGAGGTAAATGACACGCTTTTCCATAAACCATCTTATATGGAGACATACCCATAGGATTTTTGTATGCAGTTCTATAGGCCCATAATGCATCATCAAGTGTTTTGGACCAATTATTTCTAGATCTATTCACAATCTTTTGCAAAATTAATTTGAGCTCTCTATTGCTCAACTCTACTTGACCACTAGACTGCGCATGATAAGGAGATGCGATTCTATGATTAACATCATACTTAGCAAGAAACTTACGGAAAGCACCATGAATAAAATGTGAACCACCATCAGTCATAAGATATCTAGGGACTCCAAACCTCAGAAAAATAACTTCTTTAAGCATTTTAATAGAAGTGTTATGATCAGCACTACTAGTTGGAATAGCTTCTACCCACTTAGTAACGTAATCAACAGCAACTAAAATATGTGTATAACCATTAGAGGCAGGAAAAGGTCCCATATAATCAAAGCCCCAAACATCCGACGGTTCAATAACAAGAGAATAATTCATAGGCATTTCTTGACGTCTACTAATGTTACCTATTCCTTGACATTCATCACAAGATAAGACAAACTTACGAGCCTCTTTGAAGAGAGTAGGCCAATAAAAACCAGATTGTAGTACCTTGTGTGCAATTCTATCTCCAGCGTGGTGTCCTCCATAGGATTCAGAGTGACACTTGCGTAGGATCTGTTCCTGTTCATGCTCAGGCACACAACGTCTAATAACACCATCTACTCCTTCTTTATAAAGGTGTGGATCATCCTAGAAGTAATGTCTTAAATCATAAAAGAACTTTTTCTTTTGCTGGTATGTGAAACTAGGCAGTATAAATTTAGCAACAATGTAATTAGCATAATCAGCATACCAAGGAGCAGTACGAGAAGCATTAATGACCGCTAATTGTTCATCAGGAAAGCTATCATCCATAGGCAGTGGGTCATCAAGAACATTCTCTAACCTAGACAGGTTGTCTGCAACGGGGTTCTCAGCTCCCTTTCTATCAATAATATGCAAATCAAATTCTTGGAGCAAGAGAACCCATCTAATGAGTCTAGGCTTAGCATCTTTCTTTTCCATAAGATATTTAATAGCGGCATGATCGGTGTGAATAGTAACTTTGGAATCAACGATATAAGGTCTAAACTTATCACATGCAAACACAACTGCTAAGAATTATTTTTCAGTAGTAGCATAATTTCTCTGGGCAGTATCAAGAGTCTTACTAGCATACTAGATAACATTCAATTTCTTATCGACTCTTTGCCCTAAAACAACACCTACAACATAATCACTAGCATCACACATAATTTCAAAAGGTAAATTCCAATCAGGTGGTTGAACAATAGATGCAGTGATCAAAGCTTTCTTAAGTATTTCAAATGCTTCTACACAATCATCATCAAAGACAAAAGGAATATCTTTTTGCAATAAATTAGTCAGAGGCCTAGAGATTTTAGAAAAGTCCTTAATGAACCTCCTATAAAAACCGGCATGACCAAGGCAACTTCTTATACCTTTTATGTGCCTGGGACATGGCATCTTTTCAATAGCATCAACCTTGGCTTTGTCAACTTCAATATCTCTCTCGAAAATCTTATGCCCCAAGACAATGCCTTCATTAACCATACAGTGACACTTTTCCCAATTCAGGACGAGACTAGTGTCTTCACATCTTTGCTAAAATCGATCAAGGTTGCTCAAACAATCATCAAAAGAGGATCCATAAAACAGAGAAATCATCCATGAATACCTCACAAATCTTTTCAAAAAAATCATAGAATATAGCCATCATGCATCTTTGAAAGGTAGCAGGTGCATTACATAAACCAAAAGGCATACGTCTATAAGCAAAAGTACCAAAAGGGCAAGTAAAAGTAGTTTTAGATTGATCCTTCGCTGACACAAATATTTGAGAGAAACCAGAATAACCATCTAGAAAGCAGAAATGAGTGTGTTTCGATAGTCTTTCTAGCATTTGATCAATTAAAGGTAAAGGGTAATGATCTTTCTTAGTAGCTTTATTTAATTTACGGAAATCAATTACCATCCTATAACCTATAATAATTCTTTGCGGGATCAATTCATCTTTATCATTAGGAACAACGGTGATACCTCCCTTTTTAGGAACACAATGGACAGGACTTACCCATTCACTATCAGCAACGGGATAAATAATACTTGCCTCAAGGAGCTTTAGTATCTCCTTTCTTACCACTTCCTTCATCTTGGGATTTAATCGTCTTTGAGGATCTCTAACTAGTTTGGCATCTTTCTCCACTGTAATTTTGTGTTGGCATAATGTGGGACTAATGCCCTTAAGATCATCCAGAGTATATCCAATAGCTGCTCGGTGCTTCTTCAGAGTTTTCAATAATCTTTCTTCTTCTTTCACTGAAAGGTTAGCACTAATAATAACAGGATATATTTCCTTTTCATCAAGATAAGCATACTTAAGATTATCAGGTAATGGTTTGAGTTCAAACATGGGATCACCCTTGGGTGGAGGGGGGTCCCCAAGAATTTCAACGGGAAGGTTATGTTTTAGCCTAGGTTCCAGTTTAAGGAACACTTCATCTATTTCCTTTCTTTCCTTCATAAACATATCATTTTCATAGTCTAGCAAATATTGTTCTAACGGATCAGTTGGAGGAACAGCAATGGAAGCAAGACCAATAATCTCATCCTTACTAGGTGGTTCCCTATCACGAGGTTGTCTACTAAACTTAGCAAAATTAAACTCATGAGACATACCATCTATGCCAACAGTGACAGTATTCTTTTCACAATTAATCTTAGCACTAGCTGTATTCAAGAAGGGTCTACCGAAAATAATGGGACAAAAATCATCTTGTGGGGAACCAAGAACAAGAAAATCAGCAGGGTATTTAACCTTCCCACACAAAACTTCAACATATCTAACAATCCCAAAGGGTTTAATGGTATCCCTATTAGCAAGCTTAATGGTAACATCAATGTCTTCTAATTCAATGGGTGCAATGTCATGCATAATTTATTGATATAAGGTATAAGGTATTGCACTAGCACTAGCACCCATATCACATAAGCCATGATAACAATGATCTCCAATTTTAACAGAAATAACAGGCATGCCTACGACAGGTCTACGTGTCTTAGTATCTGGCCTAGCAATATTAGCAGTCTCACCACAGAAATAAATAACATGCCCATCTTAATCATCATCCAAGAGATCTTTAACCATAGCAATACTAGGTTCAACATTAATTTGCTCAGGAGGTGTATAAGTCCTAGTATTACTCTTACGAACAACAGTCGAAGCTTTAGCATGATCCTTTATCTTAACAGGAAAAGGAGGTTTCTCAACATAAGTAGTAGGAACAATAGGATCACTATTGGTAATAGTCTTTTCTTCGACTGTAATAGGTGCAACTACTTTCACTTCAACAGTAGGATTATATTTAAACCACTTCTCTTTAGGGAGATCAACGTGAGTAGCAAAAGATTCATAGAAAGAAGCTACTATCTCAGAGTCAAGTCCATACTTAGCCATAAATCCACGAAAAGCATCGGTATCCATAAAAGATTTAACACAGTCGAACTTAGGTGTCATACCTGAATCCTTACCATCGTCGGAACCCCAATCTTCAGAGTTGCGTTTAATTCTTTCCAATAAGTCCCATTTGAAATTAATAGTCTTCAGCATATAAGAACCATCACAGGAAGTATCGAGCAGGTTGCGATTATCAAGAGAAAGCCGAGCATAAAAGTTCTGAATAATCATTTCCCGAGAGAGCTCATGATTGGGGCATGAATATAACATTGACTTAAGCCTCCCCAAGCTTGAGCGATGCTTTCTCCTTCGTGAGGCCAGAAATTATATATGTAATTACGATCACGATGAACAAGATGCATAGGATAGAACTTCTAGTGAAATTCCAGCTTCAATCGCTTATAATTCCAAGATCTCGTATCATCACATAGCCTATACCATGTCAATGCATCTCCCTTCAAAGATAAAGGGAAGACCTTCCTTTTGACAACATCATCGGGAATACCTGCTAGCTTAAATAATCCACAAACTTCATCCACAAAGATAAGGTGTAAATCGGGATGCAATGTTCCCTCTCCTGCAAATGGATTAGCTATCAGTTTCTCTATCATACCCGAAGGAATCTCAAAGTAAATATTTTCATAAAGTTCAGTAGGTTGAGGAGCAACTCTTTGCTCTTCTGGTCATCATATCCTGGGGTTGAAGAAGGTCCCAAGGGTTCGGTTGATCAGGGTGAAGATACCCCGAACAAGCCCCTCAAAGGATTAGTTTCCATAGTGACAAGTAACAGAAAATTTCAGCACACTATATAAATGTTTCCTTACCAATTTCCACTCACCAAAAGTGCTACACTCCCTGACAACAGCGCCAGAAAAGAGTCTTGATGACCCACAAGTGTAAGGGATCAATCGTAGTCCTTCCAATAAGGAAGAGTGTCGAACCCAACAAGGAGCAAAACGAAATGATAAGCGGTTTTCGGTAAGGTTTTCTCTACAAGCACTGAAATTGTAGGTGATAGATAGTTTTGTGATAAGATAAATAGTAACGAGTAACAAGTAAATAAAGTAAATAAAGTGCATCAAGGTGCCCCAATCCTTTATGTAGCAAAGGATAATCCTGGACAATTTCTAATAATGAGAAAGGAGCTCCCGAGGACACATGGGAATTATCGTCAAGCTAGTTTTCATCACGTTCATATAATTCGCGTTCGGTACTTTGATAATTTGATATGTGGGTGGACCGGTACTTGGGTATTTCCCTTACTTGGACAAGCATCCCACTTATGATTAACCCCTATTGCAAGCGTCCACAACTACAAAAGAAAAGGTAAACCTAACCACAACATTAAACATATGGATCCATATTAGCCCCTAACGAAGCAACGCATAAACTAGGGTTTAAGCTTCTGTCACTCTAGCAACCCATCATCTACTTATTACTTCCCCATGTCTTCCTTTAGGCCCAAATAATGATGAAGTGTCATGTAGTCGACGTTCACATAACACCACTAGAGGAAAAGACAACATACATCTCATCAAAATATCGAACGAATACCAAATTCACATGACTACTAATAGCAAGACTTCACCCATGTCCTCAAGAACAAACGTAACTACTCACAAAGCATATTCATGTTCATAATCAGAGGAGTAATAATATGCATAAAGGATCTGAACATATGATCTTCCACCAAGTAAACCAATTAGCATCAACTACAGGGAGTAATCAACACTACTAGCAACCCACGGGTACCAATTTGTGGTTTTGATACAAGATTGGATACAAGAGATGAACTAGAGTTTTGAGAGGAGATGGTGCTAGTGAAGATGTTGATGGAGATTGACCCCCTCTCGATGAGAGGATCGTTGGTGATGACGTTGGTGATGATTTCCCCTCCCGAAGGGAAGTGTTCCTGGCAGAACAGCTCCACTGGACCCCTAGATTGATTCCACCAAGGTTCCGCCTCGTGGCGGCGGAGTTTCATCCCGTAAGCTTGCGCATGATTTTTTCCAGGGTAGAAGCTCTAATATAGCAGAAGATGGACACCGGGGGCCCACCGGGGGGCCTAGGAGATAGGGGGCGCGCCCTGTAGGGGGTGCCCCCCACTCTCCTGGATGAGGTGTGGGACCCCTGGTGTATTTCTTTCGCCCAAAAATTCTTATTAAATCCAAAAAGATGTTTCGTGGAGTTTCAGGACTTTTGGAGCTGTGCAGAATAGGTTTCCAATGTTTGCTCCTTTTCCAGCCAGAATTCCAGCTGCTAGCATTCCCCCTCTTCATGGTAAACCTTGTAAATTAAGAGAGAATAGCCATAAGTATTGAGATATAATGTGTAATAACAGCCCATAATGCAATAAATATTGATATAAAAGCATGATGCAAAATGGACGTATCAGATGTATTTAATGCAAAAAAATCGATGAAATGGAAGTGAATCAACATTTCATCAAAACTTTTCCACTCATTTCTATTCCCTGTAAAAGAATACAACCATAACGTAATCAAATTCACCACTGGCCATCGCCATTTACCAAAAAAATTGGCATGACCTTTGCTAAAAATTGGACGTATAGAATCCCAGAAAATCGTTGAAATGGACCTGAATCAACATTTTCAAAACTTTGGCGCACTTTTCTATTCCATGTAAATAAAACTATGAGCATCGGCATAGATCATAGATCACAATCAATTGTATCATATTCATCCATCATAGCACAACAACCCATGAGCACTAACATATATAGCACATGTAGTGAATTGAAAGCATTTGAAATCAATGAACATATATAGCAAAAGCTATTAATGAATTAATTCAAGCAAAAAACCGAGATCAGTGGTGTGTAGATAGTCAAGGAGTTGTGCTAGTGCGGGCGGAGGCCCACGCGCGCACTAGCAGATGGGTATGTGGAGATGGCCGACGCAATCGTCCATTCGTGCGGGTGGAGCCGCACCGGCGAAGGGGTCGGTGGAGAGAGGGCCGGCCGATGGCGCGCGCGTGGTGGTGCAGGGGGAAGAGGGATGCAGCCGTGGTAGAGTGGCGGAGCGTGCAGGGGTGGCGTTGACGGTGCTTGCGGGCGCCGGTGTGGCACGGTGGCGGTCGGTGGGTATTGGGTGTGTGGGAGGGGCTCTGTGCTGTAAATTGGGTGCCATGAGTAGCTTTGGTGGCCAACCGCATAGAAGTAATTTTCGTCCAGTCCCACGATAAAATTTTAAAAAAAGTTGCAGTGGTGGGTGCTGACAAGTGACCGCCACAAGTTCTTTAACCTAGCACTAGCGAGCGGCAAAACCACCTGCCATAGCTATGTTCTGCAAAACCTGGACATCTAACTATGGAGGGTGCTTACCGCCGCCTGCCACTGCTTGGTCACCTAACTGTGCCGGGCACCTCGGAGTAACCATCACTAGACCCACCGGGAGGTTATTGTTGTGGCGAGCGACCAGCTCCGCCCGCCACATTTACTACCCATCGCTGCTTATTTTCAAAAACAGTTATGGCAAGTGACCCGACTCGGCGGCCACTAACTTGGGCTCACCTATAAGCCGTTTCCCAGTAGTGTTCCTAGTGGATGAAAATAAAGGCACACATATCAACTTCCCAAGATAAATCGAGCATTGAAAGATGCAATTCGTTATTGACATTGCCGATCCACCCACCAGTTATCTCTGTTTATGCATGTCTAGCTAGTCCTGAGCCCTGATTGATTTGTATGGCCTACTGATTATTACCTTATGTAGCCTCTTATTTTCAAATAGTGTGCCAGAGTGTCAGATGGTCAGAGTGTCTGTATGTGACCCTTTCTTGTTTCAAAGGGTCTATGTGTGACCTTGTTATTTCATGTCTCCATCTAACAAACACCTTGTTGTTACATGGAGCAATAACGGGCTTGAGAAGAATCTACTTGCTACAAGTCCCTCAAGGTGCTGCAACCAAACTACAATTGTTAGGTGAAATTTGATGATGTCATAATGCCTAGCTGAAACACTTCATGCCTTTACAAGGCTTGCTACATTTGATAGCACAATCGACACTCAAATCTGTAGCCGAAGAATGCATGGGTGTCGGTGTCAAAACCGGCGGATCTCGGGTAGGGGGTCCCGAACTGTGCGTCTAGGCGGATGGTAACAGGAGACAAGGGACATGATGTTTTACCCAGGTTCGGGCCCTCTTGATGGAGGTAAAACCCTACGTCCTGCTTGATTGATATTGATATTGTGGATGTTTACAAGAGTGGATCTACCACGAGATCAAGGAGGCTAAACCCTAGAAGCTAGCCTATGGTATGATTGTAATGGTTGTTGTTGTGTCCTACGGACTAGAGCCATCCGGTTTATATAGACACCGGAGAGTGCTAGGGTTACATAGAGTCGGTTACAATGGTAGGAGATCTACGTATCCGTATCGCCAAGCTTGCCTTCCACGCCAAGGAAAGTCCCATCCGGACACGGGACGAAGTCTTCAATCTTGTATCTTCATAGTCTTGGAGTCCGGTCGATGATGATAGTCCGGCCGATGATAGTTCGGCTGATGATGGTAGTCCGGCTATCCGGACACCCCCTAATCCGGGACTCCCTCAGTAGCCCCTGAACCAGGCTTCAATGACGATAAGTCCGGCGCGTATATTGCTTGGCATTGCAAGGCGGGTTCCTCCTCCGAATGATAGAAGATTGTGAACACCAGGATAGTGTCCGGCTCTGCAAAATAAATTCCACATTCCACCGTAGAGAGAATAATATATACACAAGTTCAATCTGCTGACGTTTTTTGCGGCATGACGTCACGCCACTACCAAGCCATTACTTGAATCGTTTTTTACTCTACCACCTCAGCGCATTTAGCGAAGCGGTTTCCTTGGCACGTCTTGTCGAAGCAGAGATCGTGTTCCCCCTTAATCCGGGATTCTCATCAATACGGACGTGGGTAACCCAACCGCGCCCGTCGCCACGCCCCCTCTATCGAAGGCGAGTCCCAAACGGTCACGGAGACGGCTCTCGGTATTCTCCCTCTTTATAACGGGACCAAGGCTCGTTTCTTTTCTTCAATCCTCCATCGAATCCTCTCCCCGCTCCAAGTTCCAGCACCTAGAGCTCCAGATTCGAGCGCTTCGGACCTTCAACGATGTCCGGTTCCGACCTCCAGGGCCGGTGGATGCCCTCCTCCGTCACGGAGGAGGACGTGCTAAAGCTGCGGGAGGCCAAGTACCTGGCTTATGAGATTTCGCACAGGTTGCCTGCCGAAGGGCAGGCCATCCCCACCCCCGAGCCCGGCGAGTATGTCGTTTTTGTATCCCACCTCCGTCGGGGTTTAGGCTTCCCGATGGATCCTTTTGTGAGAGGGCTCATGTTTTACTATGGGTTGGAATTCCACGATTTGGCTCCGGAGTCCATCCTCCATATTTCCGCATTTATTGTCGTCTGCGAAGCCTTCCTCCGCGTCACCCCTCACTTCGGCCTGTGGCTGAAGACCTTCAATGTGGCGCCGAAGATGATCGGGGGGCGTCAAGCGGAGTGCGGCGGGGCGGCCATAAGTAGGAGGGCCGATGCCCCGTGGCCCGCTGGCTCCTTCCAAGAGGAGCTCGGCCCGTGGCAGCAAGAGTGGTTCTATATTACCGTTCCGAGGGGCCGCAGACAAAAGCCGCCGCCCTTATTCCGCCCGGGACCTCCACGACGGTTGATGTCGTGGATCAACCAAGGGCTCAACTGGGGGCCGTCAAAGGACGTGCCCCTACTGCAGGGCCGGATTCGAGATCTCCAAACGAGGGAGGTTGATATGGTGGTGGTAATGCAGGTTATGCTGATTAGGCGTCTCCCGCCCTGCAAACGCCGCCCTCTCCGGCTGTGGGAGTTCAATCCGGAGGGCCCACGGATTCTTCAACACTTCATGGGTATGACACCCCTGGAGATGTACAAATTATTCTTCGGATCGCAAGAGGCGCGTCCGGAATTGACCGAGGATGCTGGCCTAAGCTGCAATCGCCTGGATACTCAAGTAAGTAGTTCCAAGTCCGGACATACCGTTTGTTTGCCTTTCGATGATTCGCCTTATGACCAACTTCCTTCTAAACAGGAGTGGATAGCGGAAGCAAAATTGATATGGTGTCCGGCCCCCCTCCCCGAGACCGCGCCGGATTCCGTGCTGGTCCGGATGCTTGAGGTTGCGCCTCCAGAGGAAGGCGAAGGGGAAAGCAGGAAAGCTACTGCCTCGCCTAAGGAGGCTCTTGAAAGAGGGGGGATCGAGAATCCCTCCCTCCAAGGGGAGAAGAGGACTGCCTCCGAGGACCCGGGGGCAAAAGCCCCTAAACGGGGGAAGAAATCTTCGCCAGAGGGTCCTGCGTCCGGGGAGGCCCCGGCCGCACAATCTCCCTTAAAGAATCAGCCCTCCAACGAGCCGTAAGTAGAAAGAAAGGAGTTTTATAATAAGGGACATCCCTATTTGTGCTTCTGAGGATAACTAAAGTTTTTACCTTGTAGTTCGGATCTCCGTCCTTCGCAAATGAGCTCGTCTTCGGGGGACCTTCGTCCGGAGATGATGGAGAGCGAGACGCCTCCGTCCGGGGCGCCGTCGGATAGGGCGGACGAGCCTGAAGTGTCGTCACGGAGGGAGCCCCCTGGTTTGGCAAAGCCGGATAGTTCGGCGCCAACTGGTGTACGGCTGAAGGATCTGCTTGAGAAGGCGTCTATCTCAGAAGATCACCACGCATTGATGAGCATGGTGATTGAAAGGATTTCGTCCGCCGAAGGCGGGTTGCATAATGCCGTCAGGAGTTTGCTGGCGGGGTTTGAGGTACGTAAAAATGACACACCTTTTAACAGTTTTGCATATAGAATGCGCCCTGTATAGATAGTAGCCCCTGAGACTCGGTAGGTTGTCGAAATCGACAGCGTGCCGAGGATCAAAATCGCAGGTTTAAATTTCCGCCGTGCCGATGCAGGTGGCGGGTCGTCCGGGGGCCAGCCGGACTGATGGAGTTGCTGAACTAAAGCGGCAACTCGCTGTTGCGGATGCGGACATCACGCTGGTCAACAGGCGACTTGATGAGTCGCAAGGTAAGTGTTTCTGTGCGGTCACTTGGTAAGGGAGCCGAAGCCAGCTCCTTACAACATGTGTGTGAAATGCAGATAGTGCCGCTGCTGTGGAGAGCCTTCGGACCGAACTTGCTCAAGCCAAGGAGCAGGCCAGAAGGAGTAATGCGGCGGCCTCGAGGGCGGCCGAGGAGTTAGCGGCCGAAAGGGTCGCACACTGCCGGAGCAGGGAAGAGATGGCCGAAATGGCCGTGAAGTTAAAAGATGCTACCGACCGCAATGAGGCTCTTGGGAAGGAGCGCCTAGCGGGGCAAGAAGACCTGGGGAAGGCCACCGCCGAAGCCAAGGATGCCCGCTCTGCAATGCGGGCTATAAAGGAAGAGCTGCGCCAGGCCGGAGATATTGTAGCTGGCAAGCCTTTTCTGCTGCGCCGAAGGTTTACGGATCCAAAGTATGCTCAGCTGGGCCAACTGTGGGGTCCAGAGGACCCTTATATGGACTTAGCAGCGAGTGCGGCGGATGCCGTTGTGCATTTTCGAAGCCAGAAGGATCACAAGACGGAAGAGCTGTTTTGGTCTCAATTCCATAGTCCGGAGTGTTCACTTCCGCTGACCGACCGTTTGGCCGAGTGGGCTGAGCTAAATAGGTTGTCCGGGCTTGCTATGACGGATATAGTGACCCATGTCTGGCCGGATAGGCCCGAGCCGAAGAGTTACTTTGGCTTATTGCAGCAATTTCTTGGGGCGGTGCCGCATATCAAGGCGATGAAGCGGTCGGCCTGCATAGAGGGTGCGCGGATGGCACTCGCCCGTGTGAAGACACATTGGACAGAGATGGATGCCACCGCTGTTGCGACCCCGGGTTCGGACGATAACCGGTTACCCGCCGAGCACTATTTTGGCGAAGTGCTGCGTGGTGCTCGTGTAATAGAGTCGCAGTGCTCAAAAAATGTTACGTTCGAATGAACGTTTTTATGATGTAAAACAATATTTATGATGTAAGCGCCTTTTATACTTGTGCGTTCAAGTAATAGAATATCTCCTATGCGGCCGTTCATGTATACGTGTGTATAACCTGAAAGATGGCAGTCGTCGGCTTCAGCCCCCACGCACAAGGTGCGGGGGTGTTCGCAAAAAATAGCGCGTTTTCACACTTAATCCGACGTCTCGGTCCTGTAAAGGAGGTGGTAGCGTAGCAAACGAGGCAACCGGACTATAATGCTTTATCACTTTCACTTAGCCATGGAGTTCGAGGGTGGGGCTACGACATAGCCCCTGGGGGCACCGCGCTCTCCGAATTTGGGGCGCGTATGTGCCTGACCGGGAAACGGCCCTTCGTCAAAGCGGAGGAATTCTAAACATTCCCATGGTCGATCGAGTGGTTGACCAGTCTCTCGCTGTATCATGACAGTCAGTTTTCGGCTTTCTCTACTGAGGTGCTCGCCCAGCCGAACTGGGGCACAATCGCAGTAGTTCTCCTGGTGCCGCGTTAGCCGGTGATACGGAACGTAAGGCAGCAAAACACAGGAGCCGGGCAAACCCAACATTTGACCAAAGACATGATTCGGAGCTGATGCATATAAGGCCTAACTCGAGACGCCGAACACTCCCGAAGGTGTTCGGTCTTTACAATAGCGGGCAAAACAATGCCCTAAGCCCCTTGTGTCCAGGTACGGGCAAGTTCTTCTGGCGCGGCCGATGCCAAAACGCCAGTCTCCACTCTGGTTATAATGAGAAACCAGGGGATTATAGCAACAAGAGACAGTAAGAAAGGTTTACGTAGGGTCTTAGTCTGAAAAGAGTCCTTGCAACGGGTCCCTACTGCACGTCTGCGCCTGTGTCTCCGTTGTGCCGTATCCTGGACGGGTGTGCACGATGTTCATCTGTAAAAAGAGAGGAACTTAGTTTGAAAAGAAATCGTGCGAGAAAGTGCATAAAAAATTGAAATATAGATTAATAAAGTTGAGCCTATGCTAGCTCATTATGGCTTATATGTACAAACCCTTGTGAAGGGGTGTGCGGCTAGGTAGCCCCTAGCTTATTTATTCCGGACTCGTCCAGCCGTGTCCGGGGTCTCAGGCGACCTTTTAATGAAATGATGCCACGTGGACCGGGCATTTTAAGCGTAAGAGACGCGTAATGTGGTATTGCATTGAAGCGGACGAAAGCTTCCCGTCCCAGTGATGCTTGATAGCTACTTTTAAATGGGGCGACATGAAAGGTTAGCTTTTCTCGTCGGAAGTTGTCAGGTGACCCGAACACAACTTCTAGTAATAATGAACCTGTGCACCTGGCGTAAGGGCCTGGCGCCACTCCTTTGAAGGAAGTGCGGCTATGCCGAATTGTAGTAGGGTCTATCCCAACTTGCGGATTGTGTCCGGATATAGCAGGTTTGAGTCACTGCCGCCGTCCATCAAAACCTGCGTGAATTGCAGTCCGTCTATTATGGGATCCAATATCAGGGCAGTCTATCCTGCGTTCCGGATACTTCTGGACTAATCCAGATGGTCGAAAGTGATTGGTTTTGACATCCAATCTCGGTGTTCCGCTGGGGTGGACCGTGCGACACTTGTCTTAGCGAGTGCCGTGTTGGTTTTCCGTACTATCACATGAAGCGAGTTTACTGTTTTGACTTCTTGTGGGAAAGTCTTTTGACTTCCGGTGCTCTGCTGGTGGGGTTCGTCATCGTCCTCGCTTGGCGCATCGAGCCCCTTGTGTCCGGCGTTGAGTCTGCCGGACTGTTTAAAAACCCAACAATTTCGGTTGGTATGGTTTGCAGGCCTTCCGGAGGTACTGTGGATTTGACATATCCGATCTAAAATTTTGTTTAAATTTGATAGCTCGTCGCTGTTGTCCTTAAGAGGCAGTGTTTTATTGTTTGGCCGCGAGCTTTTGAATCCGGCGTTGACCGCCGTGCCCTTTGGGCTTTTTTCTTTATTCCGGCGCTGATCTTTCCTGCGCCGTGATTTTCCGTTTCCATCTCTGATCTCGGATGTACTCGGGTCGCTGGTGCTGCATCTTGCTAGCCAGCTGTCTTCTCCTGCGCAAAAGCGCGTCATGAGGCTTGTTAGCGCGGCCATTGTTCTTGGCTTCTCTTGGCCGAGGTGTCTGGCGAGCCATTCGTCTCGGACGTTGTGTTTAAAAGCTGCTAAGGCTTCCGCGTCCGGACAGTCGACTATTTGGTTCTTTTTGGTAAGGAACCTGTTCCAGAATTTGCGCGCTGACTCTCCGGGCTGTTGGGTTATATGACTCAGATCGTCTGCATCCGGAGGGCGGACATAAGTCCCTTGAAAATTTGCTCTAAACGCGTCCTCAAGCTCTTCCCAACTTCCAACAGTGTTTTCTGGGAGGCTTTTGAGCCAATGCCGAGCTGGCCCTTTGAGCTTGAGGGGTAGGTATTTTATGGCGTGGAGATCATCTCCTCTAGCCATGTGTATGTGTAGTATGTAATCTTCTATCCAGACTCCGGGGTCTGTTGTGCCGTCGTATGCCTCTATGTTTATGGGTTTGAACCCTGCTGGAAATTCATGATCCAGCACCTCATCGGTAAAACATAGCGGGTGTGCGGCGCCCCTGTATTTGGGTGTGCCGCTGTCTTCGAACACTTGTCGTGTTGTGTTACTTCCTGGGGCCCTCTTTTTTGGCCCGTAGATGGACCTAGTTGGGCCGTCCGTTTTCCCAGGATCATAAGTCGGCTTGTGTGCGGCGCCGCTTGTCGCTTTTGGCCTGTCATCTGGCCGTCTATCCGGCCAGGCGGCCTCTTTATTTTTTGACTGTGAGGGCTCTATGGCTTCCTCGTCAAATTCTGGCAGCAACTTGCGCTTCGGGTAGCTCTTTGTTTGATGGCCATTGCCATATTTGTCTGCGGTCTTGAGTACTTTGCTCCACTTCATTCTGAGTATGTCTTCCGCTGTTTTGAGCTTCCGTTTTTCCTTCTTCAAACTTCTTGCAGTGGCGACGAGTCTTTTGTGAAGGTTCTTATGCTCCGGTGTTGTGTCCGGACTGTTGATTGCTCCGTGAAGTGGTTGATTATCCGGTTCGTCCTGTTCGGATGGTTGCTTGTTGTATGTTCGTCGTCCGCTGGTTTGCCCTGCTCTATCGCTGGGTCGTTAGGAATGCTGCTTTGATCGAGGCGGGACTTAGGGCGGCGTCTACGTCGCCGTTTTGGTTGTTTATCGGCGGGATTATCCTCTGCCGCGTCCCGTTGTTCCTCGTTATCGCTTCCCTTTGGGGTGTCCACCATATGTATGTCATGTGACGAGGTGGCCTTCCAGTGCCCTGTAGGCGCTGGTTCTTGATTGTCTCCGGCATCGTCGTCCATACCGTTGATGTCTTCGGAGTCGTAGTTTAGCACGTCGGTTAGATCGTCGACGGTGGCTACGAAGTGGGTGGTGGGTGGGCTCTGAATTTCTTCATTGTCCGCGTCCCGACCATCCTGGCCGTAGTTCGGCCAGGGCTCTCCGGATAGTGAGAGATGCTTCAGCGAATATAAGATATCGCCGAAGGGTGAGTGCTGAAAGGTGTCCGCAGCGGTGAATTCCATGATCGGCGCCCAATCGGATTCGACTGGCAGGGGCGCAGGAGGTTCGGAGTCCGGCAGAGGGTCCGGCACCTCAGAGTCATGGGCTTTATGCGGGACAAGGTAAGTGTTCGGCTCCATCGCCGTGGAAGTTGCAGCTCCCGAGGCGGTGTCCTGCCATCCGTCCTCGATCTGAGCGATCGGCTCCGGACTATGGGTCGGAGCGGATTCGTGTGCGGCCTCCAAGGTGCTGTCCGGCGGCAGAGTTAGGTCGTGCCCATCGTGACAGCATGGCACGCTCGGCTGTGGCTCAGATCCATCGAAGATCAAGTCCCCGCGGATATCGGCCGTGAAGTTTAGGCTTCCAAACCTGACCTGACGGCCAGGGCCGTAGCTTTCGATCTGCTCCAGATGGCCAAGTGAGTTGGCCCGCAGTGCGAAGCCGCCGAATACAAAGATCTGTCCGGGGAGAAAAGTCTCACCCATGACTGCGTCGTTGTCGATTGAAGAGGCCATCAAGCCTATCGGTGACGACACAGAGGAACTCTCAATGAAAGCACCAATGTCGGTGTCAAAACCGGCGGATCTCGGGTAGGGGGTCCCGAACTGTGCGTCTAGGCGGATGGTAACAGGAGACAAGGGACACGATGTTTTACCCAGGTTCGGGCCCTCTTGATGGAGGTAAAACCCTACGTCCTTCTTGATTGATATTGATATTGTGGATGTTTACAAGAGTGGATCTACCACGAGATCAAGGAGGCTAAAACCTAGAAGCTAGCCTATGGTATGATTGTAATGGTTGTTGTTGTGTCCTACGGACTAGAGCCATCTGGTTTATATAGACACCGGAGAGGGCTAGGGTTACATAGAGTCGGTTACAATAGTAGGAGATCTACGTATCCGTATCGCCAAGCTTGCCTTCCACGCCAAGGAAAGTCCCATTCGGACACGGGACGAAGTCTTCAATCTTGTATCTTCATAGTCTTGGAGTCCGGTCGATGATGATGATAGTCCGGCCGATGATAGTTCGGCCGATGATGGTAGTCCGGCTATCCGGACACCCCCTAATCCGGGACTCCCTCAATAGGCATCTCCTTGGTTGCTACTACTTGCTAGGAATAATGACACATATGAGAACAATGGTGGATAAATGATGGGATCTACTATAAAGGCATAGGATGCACCCTAGAGATGTATTAGAAATACTATTACATCTTGGGCTATCTTGTCTAGATCATCTTCATTGTTGATATATGCTTCTAGCATTTGTAATTGGATCCTCAAAAGCGGTTAGAGGAGTAAAATTTTGGTTTTAAGGGCCTAATTCGGACCAATCCAATCCCTTTATCCTATTTACAAGAGTAAAATGTTTACTCCTCACGTCGGGGGCGCATTATATTTACGCGACTGGCACCACTTATTGGGTAGTTTTCTCCTTCCCGACGGCGACCTCCCTCCCCTTGTCAACCGCATCCACTATGTTGACACCTTCCTCACCTCCGCCAGCCACTACACACCATCATAGCAACTAGGTAGCACTCGTTGCTCCTCCTCCCACTTTGATTCATACACTGGTCTTACCCGTGCCGCCAGATCCAACACATCGATGACCATCGTTGGATTCGACGCACTTACGCCCCTGCGCCATCGTATTCCATCGGGATTCATCGGAACCAAACTATGCAGCCACGTGGAGCTCATCGCACGCCTTACATTATGTATTCCTGCTCTCGTCGCTTGCCTTGTCGTCCGACCACCAGCTTATCCTCATTGTTCGGTCGCCCTAGACTACTAGCTTGTAAGCATGCCTTGATACGTCACATATCTATAATTTTTGATTGTTCCATTCTATTATAGTATCAATCTTGGATGTTTATTATGCAATTATATATCATTTTTTGGGACTAACCTATTAACCTGGTGCCCAGTTCAAGTTGGTGTTTTCTTCTTGTTTTTGGCTTGTTACAAAATCAGTACCAAACAGAGTCCAAACGCTACGAAACTTTTTGAGAATTTTTTTCTAGACCAGAAGGGACCCTAGAAGATTCGGGAGAAGACCTGAAGTGCCACGAGGCAACGACAAGCCTGTCAGTCACGCCGAGGGGGGTAGGCTTGTGGGCCCCTCGTGGCACTTCCTAACCTAGTTATAGCTCAATAAAGTCCCAAATATTCCAAATACATCGGAAAGCCACCACAAATACTTTTTCTGTCGCCGCAAGTTTTTATTATGCGGAGATCCCATCTGGAGATCTTTTCCGGTACTCTACAGGAGGGGGAATCCATCATGAAGCGCCATCAACCTTGCTGCCCCTGTCGTAATGTGTGAATAGTTTAACACGGACCTACGGGTCCATAGCTAGTATCTAGATGGCTTCTTATTGATGTCTACTATACAACCTTCTTCTTGTAGATGTTGTTGGGCCTACAAGTGCACAGGTTTGTAGGACAGTAGCAAATTTCCCTCAAGTGGATGACCTAAGGTTTATCAATCCATGGGAGGCGTAGGATGAAGATGGTCTCTCTCAAACAACCCTGCAACCAAATAACAAAGAGTCTCTTGTGTCCCCAACACACCCAATACAATGCTAAATTGTATAGGGTGCACTAGTTCGGCGAAGAGATGGTGATACAAGTGCAATATGGATAGTAGATAAAGGTTTTTGTAATCTGAAAATATAAAAACAGCAAGGTAACTAATGATAAAAGTGAGCGTAAACGGTATTGCAATGATAGGAAACAAGGCATAGGGTTCATACTTTCACTAGTGCAAGTTCTCTCAACAATAATAACATAGATAAATCATATAACAATCCCTCAATATGTAACAAAGAGTCACTCCAAAGCCACTAATAGCGGAGAACAAACGGAGAGATTATGGTAGGGTACGAAACCACCTCAAAGTTATTCTTTCGGATCAATCTATTCAAGAGTTAGTACTCGAATAACACCTTAAGACACAAATCAACCAAAACCCTAATGTCACCTAGATACTCCATTGTCACCTCAAGTATCCGTGGGCATGATTATACGATATGCATCACACAATCTCATATTCATCTATTCAACAAACACAAAATACTTCAAAGAGTGCCCCAAAGTCTCTACCGGAGAGTCAAGACGAAAACATGTGCCAACCCCTATGCATAGGTTCATGGGAGGAACCCGCAAGTTGATCACCAAAACATACATCAAATGGCACGTGATATCCCATTGTCACCACAGATAAGCATGGCAAGACATACATGAAGTGTTCTCAAATCATTAAAGACTCAATCCAATTAGATAACTTCAAGAGGAAAACTCAATTCATCACAAGAGAGTAGATGGGGAGAAACATCATAAGATCCAACTATAATAGCAAAGCTCGCAATACATCAAGATCATTCCATAGAGAGAATACGAGAGAGAGAGAGAGAGAGAGAGAGAGATCAAACACATAGCTAATGGTACATACCCTCAGCCCCGAGGGTGAACTACTCCCTCCTCGTCATGGAGAGTGCCGGGATGATGAAGATGGCCACCGGTGATGGGTTCCCCCTTCGGCAGAGTGCCAGAATGGGCTCCCGAGTGGTTTTTGGTGGTTACAGAGGCTTGCGGCGGCGGAACTCCCGATCTATCTTCTGTCTTGATGTTTTTAGGGTACATAGGTATAGGCGAAAGAAGTCGGTCGGGGGAGCCTCGAGGGGCCCACGAGAGGGTAGGGCGCGCCCCCTATCTCGTGGCTTCCTTGATGCTCCCCTGGCTTGCACTCCAAGTTTCCTGGGTCACGTTCGTTCCAAAAAACACGCTGCCGAAGGTTTCATTCCGTTTGCACTCCATTTGATAATCCTTTTCTTTGAAATACTGAAACAGGCAATAAAACAACAATATGGGCTGGGCCTCCGGTTAATAGGTTGGTCCCAAAAAAGATATAAATGTGTAACATAAAGCCCATAAACATCGAAAAGGGGTAATATAATAGCATGAAACAATAAAAAATTATAGATACGTTGGAGACGTATCAAGCATCCCCAAGCTTAACTCCTGCTCGTCCTCGAGTAGGTAAATGATAAAAACAGAATTTTTGATGTGGAATGCTACCTAGCATAATTCTCATTGTAATTTTCTTTATTGTGGCATGAATGTTCAGATCCAAATGATTCAAAATAAAAGTTCATATTGACATAATAAATAGTGATACTTCAAGCATACTAATCAAAGTAATCATGTCTTCTCAAAATAACATGGCCAAAGAAAGTTATCCCTGCAAAATCATATAGTCTGGATGTTGCTCTATCTTCATCACACAAAGTATTTAATCATGCACAACCCCGATGACAAGCCAAGCAATTGTTTCATACTTTAATAATCTCAAACTTTTTCAACTTTCACACAATACATGAGCGTGAGCCATGGACATAGCACTATATGTGGAATAGAATGGTGGTTGTGGAGAAGACAAAAAGGAGAAGATAATCTCACATCAACTAGGCGTATCAATGGGCTATGGAGATGCCCATTAATAGATATCAATGTGAGTGAGTAGGGATTGCCATGCAACGGATGCACTAGAGCTATAAATATATGAAAGGTCAACAAAAGAAACTAAGTGGGTGTGCATCCAACTTGCTTGCCTTCGAAGACCTAGGGCATTTTGAGGAAGCCCATCATTGGAATATACAAGCCAAGTTCTATAATGAAAAATTCCCACTAGTATATGCAAATGACAACATAGGAGACTCTCTATCATGAAGATCGTGGTGCTACTTTGAAGCACAAGTGTGGAAAAAGAGATGGTAGCATTGTCCCTTCTCTCTTTTTCTCTCATTTTAGTTTTTTATTTTTTTTTTAATTTTTTCTTTCTCTCTTTTTTTTCTTTGGCCTTTCTTTTTCTTTTTTCTTTTTGGCCTTTCTCTTTTTTTTTGTAAAGTCTGAAGTCTCATCCCGACTTGTGGGGGAATCATAGTCTCCATCATCCTTTCCTTGCCGGGACAATGCTCTAATAATGAAGATCATCACACTTTTATGGATTCACAACTCAAGAATTACAACTTAAAGCTAGAACAAGATATGACTCTATATGAATGCCTTCGGCGGTGTACCGGGATATGCAATGAATCAAGAGCGACATGTATGAAAATTATGAAGGTGGACTTGCCACAAATATGATGTCAACTACATGATCATGCAAAGAGCAATATGACAAAAGTAATGCGTGTCATATGAACGAAACGGTGGAAAGTTGCATGGAAATATATCTCGGAATGGCTATGGAAATGCCATAATAGGTAGGTATGGTGGATGTTTTGAGGAAGGTATATGGTGGGTGTATGGTACCGGCGAAAGTTGCGCGGCACAAGATAGTCTAGCAATGGTGGAATGGTGAGGGTGCGTATAATCCATGGACTCAACATTGGTCAAAAGAACTCATATTCTTATTGCAAAAATCTATAAGTCATCAAAAACAAAGTATTACGCGCATGCTCCTAGGGGGATAGATTGGTAGGAAAAGACCATCGCTCGTCCCCAACCGCCACTCATAAGGAAGACAATCAATAAATAAAATTATGCTCCAACTTCATCACAAAGCGGTTCGCCATACGTGCATGCTACGGGAATCACAAACCTCAACACAAGAATTTTTCATAATCACCTCAACTAGCATGACTTTAATATCACTACCTTCATATCTCAAAACAATTATCAATTATCAAATTGATCATAGCATCCAATTCACTTTCTATGATAGTTTTTATTATACCCAACTTGGATGCTCATCATTCTAGGACCAAATTTGTAACCATAACAAATACCATGCTGTGCTAAAAGACTCTCAAAATAATATAAGTGAAGCATGAGAGACTAGCAATTTCTACAAAATATAACCACCGCCGTGCTCTAAAAGATATAAGTGATGCACTAGAGCAAATGACAAACTACTCCGAAAGATATAAGTGAAGATCAATGAGTAATCAAATAATTGTGAAACTATTTGAAGACTCTGTAACATTAAGGAATTTCAGATCTTGGTATTGTATTCAAACAGCAAGCAAAACAAAATAAAATGACATTGCAAGGGTAGCACAACTCATGTGAAGAAGCAAAACACTTAGGTTCAACCGATACTAACCGATAGTTGTTGAAGAAGAAAGGTGGGATGCCTACCGGGGCATCCCCAAGCTTAGATGCTTGAGACTTGTTGAAATATTATCTTGGGGTGCCTTGGGCATCCCCAAGCTTGAACTTTTGTGTCTCCTTAATTCCTCTCATATCATGGTTTCTCTTCTTTTTATCAAAAGCTTCATCCACAACAAACTCAACAAGAACTCATGAGATAGGTTAGTATAAACCAATGCAAAACCTTATCATTTTCTACTGTTAACAAATCACTAAAATTATTATTCAAATTGCATATAAATGCCTCTGCATATTTAACACTCCTATCCTCAAATAGAATCATTAAACAAGCAAACATATGCAAACAATGCAACCATAACAGCAATCTGCCAAAACAGTATAGTCTGTAAAGAATGCAATATTCATCATACTTCCCTAACTCCAAAAATTATGAAATACAATTCCCACTGTAGAAAATTTATCAGAGATCATTATTCAAAAAGTTTCAACATTATATCATGCTCTGACTTTCCTAGGGAATTTTTGCAACAGCGTCAAACTTTCTGTTTTCAAACAGCAACATGTATACTAGCAAAATAAGCATGGTAAAGGCTATCCTTGACATTTTTATTGAAACTAAAGATACAAAACATTATTATAAATAACAGCAAGCAAATACTAACAAAAGAAAATGACGCTCCAAGCAAAACACATATCATGTGGTAAATAAAAATATAGCTCCAAGTAAAGTTACCGATGAATGAAGACGAAAGAGGGGATGCCATCCGGGGCATCCCCAAGCTTAGGCTCTTGGTTGTCCTTGAATATGACCTTGGGCTGCCTTGGACATCCACAAGCTTAGGCTCTTTCTACTCCTTATTCCATAGTCCATCGAATTTTTACCCAAAACTTGAAAACTTCACAACACAAAACTCAACAGAAAACTCGTAAGCTCCGTTAGTATAAGAAAATAAAACCACCACTTAGGTACTGTAATGAACTCATTCTAAATTCATATTGGTGTAATATCTACTGTACTCCGACTTATCTATGGTCCATACCCTCGGATACTACTCATAGATTCATCAAAATAAGCAAACAACACATAAAAAACAAAATCTGTCAAAAACAGAACAGTCTATAGTAATCTGTATCAAACGTATACTTCTGGAACTCCAAAAATCCTACCAAATTAGGAAGTCCTAAGCAATTTTTGTAACAATCCAGAGCAAAAAGAATCAGATCATAATCACATTAATGTGAATTATCAAAACTAATTTACTGGGTGCAAAAGTTTCTGATTCTCAGCAGGATCAACACAACTATCACCGTAAGCTATCCTAAAGGTCTTACTTGGCACTTTATTGAAACAAAAGCTATAAAACATGATTACTACAGTAGCATAGTCATGTGAACACACAAAAACAGTAAGGATAAATATTGGGTTGTCTCCCAACAAGCCCTTTTCTTTAATGCCTTTCTAGCTAGGCATGATGATGGCAATGATGCTCACATAAAAGATAAGAATTGAAACATAACGGGAGCATCATGAAGCATATGAATAGCACATTTAAGTCTAACCCACTTCCTATGCATAGGGATTTTGTGAGCAAACAACTTATGGGAACAATAATCAACTAGCATAGGAAGGTAAAACAAGCATAGCTTCAAGATTTTCAACACATAGAGAGGAAACTTGACATTATTGCAATTCCTACAAGCATATATTCCTCCCTCATAATAATTTTCAGTAGCATCATGAATGAATTCAACAATATAACCAGCACCTAAAGTATTCTTTTCATGATCTGCAAGCATAGAAAATTCACTACTCTCCACATAAGCAAATTTCTTCTCATTCGGAATAGTGGGAGTATCATAAGAGACTTGAACACTAAAAATTGTTTCCACAAAATAATAATGTTCAGAAAAAGGGTAATCATAATCATGACAAGATTTATAAATATAATCATCACTACTTTTTATAGCATAAGTTTCATCACAATAATCATCATAGGTAGCAACTTCGTTCTCATCATAATCGATTGAAACCTCTCCCAAGATAGTGGAATCATCACTAAAAGTTGACACTCTTCCAAATCTACTTCCATATTCATCACAATAAGATTCAACATCCTCCAAAATAGTGGGATAACTAGTTCCTAAAGTTGACACTCTTCCAAACTCACTTTCATCAATATAGTCATCATGTAAGAGGCATGCTATCATCATAACAACTTTGCATATCAAAACTTGGGATGCTAAAAATATCATCTTCATTAAACACAGCATCCCCAAGCTTGGGACAAACAGTAATTTCAGCAAATATATTCTCAAATATTTCATCCTCATCAAACATAGCTTCCCCAAGCTTGGGCCCTTTCATATCATAAGCATAATCGCACTCATCATTAAAAATATGGATAGCACCAATAGTATAGAAATTATCATCATCACAATGAGTAGTAGGAGCAACATCATTTGGGAGGGATACCTTTCTACCTTTGTTGCTCCTTCTTTTATTTTTCTTCTTCACATTATGTGTGGGTTCAACCTTCCTCTTTGAGCTCCTTATTGACGAGATTGGTTGAATAGAAAGCTCCTCCTCGTTACCTGATTCATCATAAGAAATAAAAGGAGGAGATTGGGAAGTCTCTTCCCTTTCATTAGTATTCTTTCATTTTCTAATTGCTTTCTTTTCTTTAGGTGATTGGCAATATAAGGATTTTCAATGCAATTCACCACACAAAACAAATAAATCTCCTCTAAATCAATATCAAGGAAATGCTCAAGATTAAATTTTGGAATAAGCTTAGTTGCACGTTTCAATTCTTCATAACCCAAAAGCAAACTAAGTGCATTGTAATGAGCAAGGGAGATCAAATCATCACAATTTTTGGACACGATTTGATCATGAAACAATTTGCATTGGAGATGTAAATGATCACGTTCATTGCAAAGTTCACAACGGTAAAGATATCTTAAATTCTCAGCACTCTTATCTAGCCTTTCTTGCAACCCTTTAGTTTTTAAATACTTATGCCTCTTGCAATATCTATTTTCTCTATTTGGTGTGTCCATGCAAACCCATTCTACTCCACAAAAATCAACATGCTTATAAGAGACATTTTCATCATAACTAATGCAATCATCATTAGTACTATGAATATTCAAAGAGTTCATATTAACAACATTGCAATCATGTTCATCATTCAAAGATTTGGTGTCAAACATTCTATAGATTTCTTCTTCTAGCAATTGAGCACAATTTTCCTTTTCATCAAACTCAAGAAAGATATTAAAAAGATGAAGTGTATGAGACAAGATTAACACCATTTTTGTAGTTTTCTTTTATAAACTAAACTAGTGATAAAACAAGAAAAAAAAGATTTGATCGCAAGATCTAAAGATATACCTTCAAGCACTCACCTCCCCGGCAACGGCGCCAGAAAAGAGCTTGATGTCTACTACACAACCTTCTTCTTGTAGACGTTGTTGGGCCTGCAAGTGCACAGGTTTGTAGGACAGTAGCAAATTTCCCTCAAGTGGATGACCTAAGGTTTATCAATCCGTGGGAGGCGTAGGATGAAGATGGTCTCTCTCAAACAACCCTGCAACCAAATAACAAAGAGTCTCTTATGTCCCCAACACACTCAATACAATGGTAAATTGTATAGGTGCACTAGTTCGGCGAAGAGATGGTGATACAAGTGCAATATATAGTAGATAAAGGTTTTTGTAATCTGAAAATATGAAAACAGCAAGGTAACTAATGATAAAAGTGAGCATGAATGGTATTGCAATGATAGGAAACAAGGCATAGGGTTCATACTTTCACTAGTGCAAGTTCTCTCGACAATAATAACATAGATAGATCATATAACAATCCCTCAACATGCAACAAACAGTCACTCCAAAGCCACTAATAGCAGAGAACAAACGAAGAGATTATGGTAGGGTACGAAACCACCTCAAAGTTATTCTTTCGGATCAATCTATTCAAGAGTTCGTACTAGAATAAGACCTCAAGACACAAATCAAACAAAACCCTAATGTCACCTAGATACTCCATTGTCACCTCAAGTATCCGTGGGCATGATTATATGATATGCATCACACAATCTCCGATTCATCTATTCAACCAACACAAAGTACTTCAAAGAGTGCCCCAAAGTCTCTACCGGAGAGTCAAGACGAAAACATGTGCCATCCCCTATGCATAGGTTAATGGGCGGAACCCGCAAGTTGGTCACCAAAACATACATCAAGTGGCACGTGATATCCCATTGTCACCACAGATAAGCACGGCAAGACATACATCAAGTGTTCTCAAATCATTAAAGACTCAATCTAATAAGATAACTCAAGAGGAAAACTCAATTCATCACAAGAGAGTAGAGGGGGAGAAACATCATAAGATCCAACTATAATAGCAAAGCTCGCAATACATCAAGATTGTGCCATGGAGAGAACACGAGAGAGAGAGAGAGAGATCAAACACATAGCTACTGGTGCATACCCTCAGCCCCGAGGGTGAACTACTCCCGCCTTGTCATGGAGAGCGCCGGGATGGTGAAGTTGGCCACCGGTGATGGGTTCCCCCTCCGGCAAGGTGCCGGAACGGGCTCCCGAGAGTTTTTTGGTGGCTACAGAGGCTTGCGGCGGCGGAACTCCCGATCTATCTTCTGTCTCTATGTTTTTAGGGTACGTAGGCTTATATAGGCGAAAGAAGTCGGTCGGGGGAGCCTCGAGGGGCCCACGAGAGGGTAGGGCATGCCGAGGGGGGTGGGCGTGCCCCCCTATCACATGGCTTCCTCGATGCTCCCCTGGGTTGCACTCCAAGTTTCCTGGGTCACGTTCGTTCCAAAAATCACGCTGCCGAAGGTTTCGTTCCATTTGGACTCCGTGTGATAATCCTTTTCTTCGAAATACTGAAACAGGCAATAAAACAGCAATATGGGTTGGGCCTCCGGTTAATAGGTTAGTCCCAAAAATGATCTAAATGGGTAAAATAAAGCCCATAAACATCCAAAAGGGGTAATATAATAGCATGGAACAATCAAAAATTATAATAGCATGGAACAATAAAAAATTATAAAAAGTAGTAGTAGTAGTAGTAGTAGTAGTAGTAGTAGTAGTAGTAGTAGTAGTAGTAGTAGTAGTAGTAGTAGTAGTAGTAGTAGTAGTAGTAGTAGTAGTAGTAGTAGTAGTAGTAGTAGTAGTAGTAGTAGTAGTAGTAGTAGTAATGTTAGAAACGGTAATGGTAACAGCAGTAACAATCATACGTGCTTATGGAAAAAAACTTGCATGGCATCTTTTGTCCTACCTTCCTGTGGTAGCAGGGTCCATAAGGAAACTAATGGATATTAAGGCTTCCTTTTAATAGAGAACGAAAACAAAGCATTAACACATAGTGAATACATGAACTCCTCAAACTACGGTCATCAACGAAAAGTATCCCAATTATTGTCACCTCGGGGTTTACGGATCATAACATGTAATAGGTGCATATAACTTGCAAGATCGGGTCACAGACATAAATATAATGGTGAAAACATAAATGGTTCAGATCTTAAATCCTGGCACTCGGGCACTAGTGACAAGCATTAAGCATAGCAAAGTCATAGCAACATCAATCTCAGAAGATAGTGGATACTAGAGATCAAGCCCTAACAAAACTAACTCAATTACATGATGAATCTCATCTGACCTACCACCGTCCAGCAAGCCTACGAAGGAATTACTCACTCTCGGGAAGATAGGGGCTTATAGTTTCGCCTCCCAATGCATTCGTCTCAAGGGTGATGTCAACAATAATAACTCATGCCCACCCATATTCAACTGGATATATGTGCCTAGATCTTTCCACGCCACATGGTGCTTGCAAAAGAGAAAATAAAAAAGGATCGGTAAGAATACTTTGACTCTTGCATAAAAGTAAATACATAAAAGTAAAAGATGGGCCCTTCGCAGAGGGAAGCAGATGTTGCCATGTGATAATCCCCAAGTGTAGGGAATCATCATAGCAATTTCCAAAGGTGGAAGTGATAAGTATGCAGTGTCGAACCCACAAGGAGCTAAAGGTAAGATCAATATTCTCTCAAGTCCTATCTGCCACTGATATGACTCTACGTACACCGAACGTTTGCTTCCAACTAGATACGAGAAATAAAACAACGTTGTGGGTATGAAGAGGATAACTTTGCATGATATCGGAGAGCTAAAATATAAAAGTAGGTGTTGTTATCATAAAGTTAGAATATATTACTAAATATTATAAATAGCGAGTGTGAATAATGATGGATCGGTGTGCGGAGTTATCCTAGGCAATTGTTAACAAGATTGGTAATCATCATTGCAATTTCATATGAGCGAGAGGCATAAGCTAACATACTTTCTCTTCTTGGATCATATGCACTTATGATTGGAACTCTAGCAAGCATCCGCAACTACTAAAGATCATTAAGGTAAAACCCAACCATAGCATTAAAGCATCAAGTCCCCTTTATCGCATACGCCACAACCCCCTTACTCAGGTTTATGCTTCTGTCACTCAAGCAACCCACTATAAGCGAGTCATGAACGTATTGCAACACCCTACAGTGGGAATCCCTCATGCTTGCGCGACATGGGAGGCACAATAGGACAGCACCAAAATAAAACATACAACTCGTACTAATCTAGATCTTCAATCAACCCAAAGACAAAAGATATCTACTCAAAACATCATAGGATGACAACACATCATTGGATCATAATATGTGGCATAAAGCACCATGTTCAAGTAGGGATTACAGCGGGGTGCGGGAGAGTGGACCGCATAAAAGAGATGAGCATGGTGATGATGATGGTGATGTTGATGAAGATGATCACCGTAGCGATGATTCCCCTCCTGATGGCACTCCGGCGACACCGAGAGAGAGGAGGAGAGATCCTCCCCCTTTTGCTTCCTCCTCCATGGCCTCCCCCTTGGATGGGGAGAGGTTCCCCCTCTAGTCCTTGGCCTTCATGGCGATGATGGCCCCTCCGGGATCCTCCTCCATTGCCTCCGATGATGATGGCCCCCTCCGACAGGGTGCCAGAGAGGGCCTAGATTGATTTCTCATGGCTACAGAGGCTTGCGGCGGCGGAACTCCCGATCTAGGTCAAGTTCTAGAAGTTTGGCGATTTATATGTGAGGTTGGCATTGAGAACAAGTCAGGGGGGCCCACAGGGAGTCCACGAGGCAGGGGGCGTGCCCCAGGGGGTGGGCGCGCCCTCCACCCTCCCACGGGACTCCCCTCTAGTAACTCTTTGCTCCAGTATTTTTTATATTTTCCAAAAAAAATCTCCGTTGATTTTCAGCCCATTCCGAGAACTTTTATTTCTGCACAAAAACAACACCACGGTTGTTCTGCTGAAAACAGCGTCAGTCTGGTTAGTTCTAATCAAATCATACCAAAATCATATAAAACTATTGTAAACATGGCATGAATACTTCATAAATTATAGATATGTTGGAGACGTATCAGCATCCCCAAGCTTAATTCCTGCTCGTCCTCGAGTAGGTAAATGATAAAAGAAATAATTTATGAAGTGTCAATGCTAGTAAGTGCATAAGTTTGATCAATGATAGTTCCAATCAATTTTTCTAGCATCATTATATATCATAACAGTAGCTCAACTCATAAAACTTCTCATGATCAAGTAACAAGCTATTCACATGTTAAAGTATAGATCATAAACTTTCCTAAAACTGACAAACTATATTCTCAGTCATCAAACAATTGCAATTCATCTTATTCTCAGGAAGGGTCTATGTTAGAGCTTTGATTTAGCAAACTCCACATAATCAACTATCATTTAATCTTTCACAATTGCTAACACTCATGTGATATTTATGGTTCAAAGTTTTAATCGGACACAGAGAAAGATAGGGGCTTATAGTTTCCCCTCCCAACCTTTTACCTCAAGGGTAATGTCAACAATAATAGTTCATGATAACTTACATCCAATTGGATATATATATCAGGATCTTTCCAACACAATGTGCTTGCCAAAGGATAAAATGTAAAAAGGAAAGGTGAAGATCACCATGACTCTTGTATCAGGGTAGAAGATAAAAGTAAAAGATAGGCCCTTCGCAGAGGGAAGCAGAGGTTGTCATGCGATTTTAAGGTTGGATGCACACAACCTTAATCCAAAAGAACGACACTTTATATTGCCTCTTGTGATAGAGACCTTTATTATGCAGTCTATCACTTTTATTTATTCCCTATCACAAGTTCGTATAAAGCTTATTTTCTTCACACTAATAGATCATACATATTTAGAGAGCAATTTCCATTGCATGCACCAATGACAACTTACTTGAAGGATCTTACTCAATCCATAGGTGGGTATGGTGGACTCTCATGGCAAAACTAGTTTAAGGGATGTTTGGAAGCACAAGTAGTATTTCTACTTGGTGCAAAGAATTTGGCTAGCATGAGAGGGAAAGGCAAGCTCAACATGTTGGACGGTCCAAGACAATATAACGTTTCGGATATAGGAAAACATAATCCATTAAGTTGTCTTCCTTGTCCAACATCAAACTTTTAGCATGCCATATTTTAATGAGTGCTCATAATTAGAAAAGATGTCCAAGATAGTATATTTATATGTGAAATCTCTCTTCCTTCAATAGTCTTTCATGAATTGTTCAAGTGACCAATTCTGCGTTTGCTAACTTTCAATAAGTTTACTACCTATACTTATTCTGTGTGAAATCATTACTCCCCATGGTATAAGCATATGAAACATATATAAATTCAGATTTATGATATTGAATTCATTCAACCATTTACTCCTAGGATATATGTGAAGCGCGTGAGTAAATGACAAACTACTCCAAAAAGATATAAGTGAAGAACACTGATTAGTCAAATAATTAACTAGCCATGGGAGGATTCTTTTTCATTCAAAGTTTCAAATCCAATGATTTTATTCAAACCGCAAGTAAAATTGAAAATATGCTCCAAGCAAAACACATATCATGTGACGAATAAAAATATAGCTCCGAGTAAAGTATACTGATAGTTTCGAAGACGAAAGAGGGGATGTCTTCCTGGGCATCCCCAAGCTTAGGCACTTGAATCTTCCTTGAATATTACCTTTGGGTGTCTTGGGCATCCCCAAGATTAGGGTATTTCCACTCCTTATTCTCCTCATATCAATATCTCACCCAAAGCTTGAAAAAAAACTTCAATCACACAAAACTTAACAGAACTTTGTGAGATATGTTAGTATGATAAAGAGTAAACCATTCACTTTGGTACTGTCAAAGAAAAGGTTCATAATTGTTCTCACACAATGCCTACTATACCATATCATTTCTACAATTTATATTGAGAAATATAAGCCATAGAAACTAGAAAACAAGAAAATGATGCAATGAAAACAGAATCTATCAGAAACAGAACAGTCTGTAATGATATGAACAACAACCAAACTTATGTTACTCCAAAAACTATGAAATAAATTGGTGGACGTGAGAAATTTATCTATTAATCTCCTACAAAAAGAATAAACTCAAAAGCACTCTCCTGTAAAAAAAATTGCAGCTAATCCCGTGAGCGTAAAGTTTCTATTTTTTACAGCAAGATCACATTAACTTTCACCCAAGCCTTCCCAAAGGTCTTACTTGGCAATTTATTGAAACAAAAGCTATAAAACATTATTACTACATTCGCTTAGTCATGTAAACACACAAATATAGCAAGGGTCGATATTGGGTTGTCTCCCAACAAGCGCTTTTCTTTAATGCCTTTTAGCTAGGCATGATGATTTCAATGATGCTCACATAAAAGAAAATAATTGAAACATAAAGAGAGCATCATGAAGAATATTACTAGCACATTTGAATCTAGCCCACTTCCTATGCCTAGGGATTTTGTGAACACATAATTTATAGGAACAAGAATCAACTAGCATAGGAAGGGAAAACAAGTATAACTTCACAACTTTAAGCACATAGAGAGGAAACTTGATATTATTGCAACTCCTACAAGCGTATATTCCTCTAACTTTCAGTAGAATCGTGAATGAATTTAACAATATAACCATCACATAAAGCATTATTTTCATGATCTACAAGCATAAAAAATTTCTACTCTCCACATAAGCAAAATTCTTCACATTCAGAATAGTGGGATCACTAATTCCTAAAGTTGACACTTTTCCCAACCCACTTTAGATGATAATATTATTCATACTCCAATATATAAGTGAAGTTCATGTATCATTCTACAATTAATATAGACTAACCATATCCAAGATCAAAATATGTAAGTGAAGCACACAAAGCATTCTATAAAACCATACTCAAAAGATTTAAGTGAAGCACAAAGAGAAATTATATAAGACCATACTTAAAAGATATAAGTGAAGAACATGAAGTATTGTATAGATCAATGAAGGGCTAACTCATACTATCATGGTTCTTAAAGAAAAAAAACAAAAACACAAAGGACACAAATCATGTGAACAAAACAAAAACCGAGGTATACCGATATTTGTTGAAGAAGAAAGATGGGATGCCAACCGGGGCATCCCCAAGCTTAGATGCTTGAGTATTCTTTGAAATATTTACTTGGGGTGCCTTGGGAATCCCCAAGCTTTAACTCTTGCCTCTCTTTATTCTTCTCATATTGATAGCTCCTCGATCTTCGAACACTTCATCCACACAAAACTTTAACAAAAACTTTGTGAGATCCGTTAGTGTAATAAAGCAAACTACCACTTTAAGGTACTGTAGTAAACTCATTATTTATTTATATTTGTCTTATACCTACTGTATTCCAACTTCTCTGTGGTTCATACCCCCCGATACTAGCCATAGATTCATCAAAATAAGCAAACAACAGGCGGAAAACAGAATTTGTCAAAAACAGGATAGTCTGTAGTAATATGGAAGTTTAGTAAACCTCTGTAACTCCAACAATTATGATATAAATATGAAAATTTGAAAAAATTGTACAAACGTAATTTTCAAAAAGTTTCAGACCTATTTGACCTTCCAGTCAAAAATGTAAAATCACGCGCTACAGCCAAAGTTTCTATTTTTGTTCTGCACATAGTAAACAAGTAATCTAATCATCCTAAAACCAAAGCTTGGCACATTATTTTTATAATACAATGGATATATACAAGGGGAAAATTATTTACAGAGAAACTTCCACGAAAAATTCTGCATTGTTTCCATGAGCATGAACACAAGTGCTCAAGATCGACCCTCACTTCTTCAATACATAACTTTCCAATCACTTCTCTTTTTGAAAAACTTTTTTAGGCATGAGACGCAAGTAATTTTTTTGTATTTTCATTCTTTAGTTTCTTTTGTATGTTTCACCCAGAACTAAACAGAAACAAAAAGGAAAAACAAAATCTACTTAGTGAAGAAAGCAAACAAGCACACACGAGAATATCAACCCCACGCTATTGCTCCCCGGCAACGGCGCAAGAAAATAGTCTTGATAATCTCCAAGTACAGGGAATCATCATAGCAATTTCCAAAGGTGGAAGTGATAAGTATGGAGTGTCGAACCCACAAGGAGCTAAAGGTAAGATCAATATTCTCTCAAGTCCTATCTGCCACTGATACGACTCTACGTACACCGAACGTTTGCTTCCAACTAGATAGGAGAAATAAAACAACGTTGTGGGTATGAAGAGGATAACTTTGCATGATATCGGAGAGCTAAAATATAAAAGTAGGTGCGGTTATCATAAAGTTAGAATATATTACTAAATATTAATAAATAGCGAGTGTGGAATAATGACGGATCGGCGTGCGGAATTATATTATACCATTGTTAACAAGACCGGTAGTCGTCATTGCAATTTCATATGAGGGAGATGCATAAGCTAACATACTTTCTGTTCTTGAATCACATGCACTTATGGTTGGAACTCTAGCAAGCATTCGCAACTACTAAAGATCATCAAGGTAAAACCCAACCATAGCATTAAAGCATGGAGTCCCCTTTATCCCATACGCCACAACCCCCTTACTCGGGTTTATGCTTCTGTCACTCAAGCAACCCACTATAAGCGAATCATGAACGTATTGCAACACCCTACAGCGGGAATCCCTCACGCTTGCGCGACACGGAGGGCACAATAGGACAGCACCAAAATAAGACATACAACTCGTACCAATCTAGATCATCAATCAACACAAAGACAAAAGATATCTACTCAAAACATCATAGGATGGCAACACATCATTGGATCATAATTTGTGGCATAAAGCACCATGTTCAAGTAGGGATTACAGCGGGGTGCGGGAGAGTGGACCGCGTAAAAGAGATGAGGATGGTGATGATGATGGTTATGATGATGGTGATGTTGATAAAGGCGATCACCGCAGCGATGATTCCCCTCCCGATGGTACTCCAGCGCCACCGAGAGAGAGGAGGAGAGGTCCTCCCCCTTGTGCTTCCTCCTCCATGGCCTCCCCCTTGGATGGGGAGAGGTTCCTCGTCTGGTCCTTGGCATTCATGTCGATGATGGCCCCTCCAGGATCCTCCTCCATGGCCTCCGATGATGATGTCCCCCTCCGGCAGGGTACCAGAGAGGGCCTAGATTGATTTCTCGTGGCTACAGATGCTTGAAGCGGCCGAACTTCTGATCTAGGTCAAGTTCTGGAAGTTTGGGATTTATAGGTGAGTTTGGCGTCAAGAACAAGTCAGGGGGGCCCACAGTGAGTCTACGAGGCAGGGGGCACGCCCTAGGGGGTGGGCGCGCCCTCCACCCTCATGGGGCCCACGAGACTCCCCTCCGGTAACTCTTTGCTCTAGTATTTTTTATATTTTCTAGAAAAAATCTCCGTTGATTTTCATCACATTCCGAGAACTTTTATTTTTGCACAAAAACAACACCACGATAGTTCTACTGAAAACATCGTCAGTCCGGTTTAGTTCTAATCAAATCATATCAAAATCATATGAAACTATTGTAAACATGGCATGAATACTTCATAAATTATGGATACATTGGAGACGTATCACCATGCGCTTTTTGGTTGCATGCTCAATCTCTTAGTGCAAAAGAATGTCATGTTATGCTCCCCCTTGTGATAGCAACCTTTATTATGCAATTTGTCGCCTTTATTATTTTTCCATCACAAGTTCATACAGCGCTCAATTTTCTCTTACACTAAATGATCTAACACATTTAGAAGCAATTTTTATTGCCTTATTACACTTAGTGCGGATTTTTTGGCTAGCAAAGATAGGGGGCAAGCACCACATGTTAAAGAGTCTATGACAGTATAACTTCTATGTGAATATGAACAAACATAAATCATTACGTTGTCTTCCTTGTCCAACGTCAACAACTTTCGCATATAATATTTTGATGGGGCTCACAGTCATAAAAGATGTCCATGATAGTGTATTTGTATGTGAATCTTCTCTTCCCTAATTAATACTTTCATGAATTTCATTATTGATCAATGCTATGTTTGTCAATCTCCAATAAATTTTACTACTTATCTATACCTGCTAATAAAGCAAGGTGCATTTTTCCAAATTTTTCATCCGTTCACCCATGTTATTATTTTTGATTTTTTTGAGGATTCTTTTTATATCCGAGGTGGTACTAAAAAATTTGTATGTGCTGGATTCCGTTCGTGGGCCTCCTTGTAGCTCTTCTTTTTCTGTGCATCCCTACATGGGCCAAACCGGGCCGTTTCAGGAGCAACAAATAAGTAGTAGCCGACTAGAAAAACAAGTGATGGAGTGAGGTCCTCCGGTGACACAGATGTGTCCCGATCCAAACGAGCTAGCTTGCCTGTTTGTTATAAATAGTCCCACCTCTGTTGTTTATACCAAATTTCACCAATTTAAATACGCTTGTTAGTTGTCTAAAATATCAGCAAGGCACGTTGAGAATCAATAAAAAGACGGATAAAAGATGAAGACTCGACAGAAGTTGAAAACATGCTCCCATAATTTGATGAGAGAAGAATGCAGGCTGCACTCAAGTATTTTCCATCTCTATTACGTGGCCGGAGCCTAAAGACGTTCGTGCGGCTGCACTCAAGGCCGCGGCCGAGGTCTGGTTCAGTCCATGCACCGGACTCGGCATGGATGGCGGCACACAAGCACACGTTCCGTGCACCACCACCGCTCGACAGCGTACAACCGAGGGAAGATTGATGAAAATACGATGATTTTTAGTTACTTTTTGTCTGCAAAATAGTGCAACGAATTGAAACCATTGGATGTTTAATTTGCGGTGTAGAGCATGGATGGGATCCAAAGATGGGTGAAGGTAAGCCTGGTCCATGTCCTTGGGTGATTAAGTAGAACTTTTATTTCCGGGTAATTAACTGGAAACTAAAGACAAGGATTTGATGAAGCACGCATTCACGCATCAAAGAGAAGGTTCGCTTGGCGAACCAACTTGTGGTTGGATGGTTCGAGGGACTGTGGTATCCCCAGCCCACCATGGTTCAAATCCTGGTGCTCGCATTTATTCCTGGATTTATTTCAGGATTTCCGGCGATGCGCATTCAGTGGGAGTAGACATTCCCATCGACGACGAAGTGTCCACGGAAACTTCGTAAATTTCAAGATGATATGTCGGCTTAGTCTTTCGGAGGTGCTCATAGGGGTGGGGTGTGCGTGTGTGCGTTCATAGGGGTGAGTGTATGCGCGTGTATATGAGCTCTTGTGTCTGTACTAATGTTCAAAAAAAAGAGAAGACTCGCTTGGGACGACCGTAATAAGGAGAAAAACATATAGCAGTGTTAGAAAAACGAAAATAGCATTTGACGCATTATAAATAAAAATAAAAATACATAAATGTTTATATGCGAACAAATTACATTTTTTTAAAATAACCTGATTGATCAAAAGTTCGATGATGCAAATGGAATACACGACACTCCCAGAACGAAAATACATGAATGTTTTTTGTGCGACCAAATTACATCTTTTTTTCAAAAAAAATAAGCTGATTGATCAAGCGCCTTTGTTGCAACCCAAATTCAAGACCCTGCAAATGTTGCTGCAAGAAGAATGCGACCCTCCAAGACCAAATGTCCTTTGCATTTAGCGGAAGCATGCCACTCCAATGCCAGTTGCCACTATCTTGTTTTACTGGAAAAGTCGGACTGGTGTGTTGCAAAGCCGACTATGCATTCGTTACAAGGATGGTCAGTAGTATTTCAAGTCAGAAGGATGATGTTGCAAAGCCGACCACATGAACGCTGCAAGGATGACTGGCATTGACGCAAAGTCGAAGGCATATTGTTGCGAGGTCAATTAGTGTTGCTGCAAATGGTATGCGTCTATAAAGCAAATTAAGTGCAGGTTTCAATATTTTGGAGTTAGTATGGACCATTTAGTGATTAATAAGCAGTTGATATACAGTTCTTCTACACCTCGGCGTGAGCCTCCCTGCCATGGCACAATATGATGCAATCATACCATGCCGGTGACTGTTCTGATGATCCTGCCAATTTCTCCCCCGTTGCAACGCACGAGCCTTTTGCTAGTACTCTTCCTTATGTGATGTCATTACTTACCATAAGATTAGCATATGATCCTTTTCATTTATTTTCTTTCCTTTTTATTGAACATGAAAGTAAAGAAAGCAAAACTAAAACTAAACTTTATTATATATCTCGCACACGATTACAAGGATAGATAGATCACTAAGCAAACACTCAAAGAAAGATCAAACTAAATTTTTATTCAACTAAAGCAAAAGATAACTAAGGATCGAACTAAAATAAATAAAGGCAAAAGATAGTGGTGGTGATACGATACCGGGGCACCTCCCCCAATCTTGGCACAAGCCAAGGGGAGTGCCCATACCCGATACTCAAGTCTCCTATGATGATGAAGAAGGTGGTGGTGGTCATGTAGTGGGTTTGTCCTTATCTTTCTCCAGCTTACGTTGAAGGATAAAAGTATCCATCCTTAACTCATCGTTCTCCGTCTCAAGCTTTATTATCCTCTTGCATAATGCCTCCATGCTTTCTTGCTTGAAACGAGGAGGGACTGGTTCATCTTCATCTTCCTCATCAGTGAACCATATATAGCAATAGGTGTCCTTGAAGATATTTTTATCTAAAGGCTGATAATAAACTGGGCAATCCTCCTCGGAATCTTGAGACGACATAATTTCATATCTGTAAGGAAAACAGCGAGAAAGAAGAACCGAAGATTTCTCCACAGTATGGTGGTCAATGGGTTCGGGGGCTATATAAAGATTTTTTTTATCTTGGGAATCAAGCAAACGAGAGAAAAATGGAGTGCGGAAGGTACCCGAGGTGGGCACAACCCACCTGGGCACATGTCTTGTGCCCACCAGGGTTGCCTTCCTAGTTATTTCTTATTTCCCTAAAAAAATTATATTCCAAAACTAAGGAAAAAAATTGCGAATTTTTCGGAGTTCCTTTACTTAACGTATCACGCACGTCCTCTTTTTTTCACAATTCTAGAGTGTTCTGGAAGGTTTCAACATTAATAGGCGTACTTGAGATATAGTGTTTAATTTTTTGCCCATTGACAACCTTCGGGTTAGTACCTTCAACATTATTTATTTTGATAGCTCCAGAACAATAAACTTCTTCGATAACATAAGGTTCTTCCCATTTGGAGAGAAGTTTCCCTTCAAAGAATCTGAAATGATAGTTGTACAAAATGACATATTCACCTACTTTGAACTCACGTTTTTGGATTCTTTTATCATGCCATCTCTTAACTTTTTCTTTAAATAATTTGGCATTTTCATAAGCTTGGGTTCTCCATTCATCTAGTGAACTAATATCGAATAACCTCTTTTCACCAGCAAGTTTGAAATCATAGTTGAGTTCTTTAATTGCCCAATATGCTTTATGGTCTAACTCAAGAGGCAAATGACAAGCTTTTCCATAAACCGTTTTATAAGGAGACATACCCATAGCATTTTTATAAGTTGTTCTGTAAGCCCAAAGTGCATCATCTAATTTCTTAGACCAATTCTTTTAGTACCTATTGACAGTTTTTTTGTAAAATTAATTTTATTTCTCTATTGCTAAGTTCAACTTTACCACTAGACCAAGGATGATAGGGTGATGCAATTCTATGGTTAATATCATACTTAGCAAGAATTTTACGGAAAGCACCATGAATAAAGTGTGAACCACCCTCAGTGATTAAATATCTAGGGACTCGAAAGCTTGGGAAAATTAACTTCCTTAAGCATTTTAATATAGGTGTTGTGATCAACACTACTAGTTGGAATAGCTTCTACCCACTTAGTCACATAATCAATAGCAATGAAAATATGTGTACACCCATTAGAGGAAGGAAAAGGTCCCATGTAATCAAAACACGAAACATCAAATAGTTCAACAGCAAGAGAATAATTCATAGCCATTTCCTGACACTTACCAATATTACCAATTCTTTGACATTCATCACAAGATAAAACAAACTTACGGGAATCCTTGAAGAGGATAGGACAATAAAAACCAGATTGCAATACCTTGTGAGCAGGTCTATCTCCCGCATGATGTCCTCCATATGCTTCGGAGTGACATTTCCGTAGGATTTGTTCCTGTTCATGCTCAGATCCACAACGTCTAATAATACCATCTAATCCTTCTTTTGTAAAGATGTGGTTCATCCCAAAAGTAATGTCTTAAATAATAAAAGAATTTTTTCTTTTGTTGGTATGTGAAACTAGGTGGTATATATTTTGCAATAATATAATTAGCATAGTCCGCGTACCAAGGAGTGTTATGAGAAACATTTATTGCAGATAGTTACTCATCACAAAAACTATCATTAATAGGTTGTGGGTCATCAAGAATATTTTCAAACCTAGACAAGTTATAACTACGGGAATCAGTTCCTTTCGTATTAGTGATAAGTAAGTCAAATTCTTGTAACAAGAGAACCCACCTAATGAGTCTAGGTTTGGCATTTTTATTTTCCATCAGATATTTTCTAGCAGCATGATAAGTGTGAACAATCACTTTAGAATCAACAATATAAGAGCTGAATTTATCACAAGCAAACACAACTGCTAATAATCATTTTTCAGTAGTAGCATAATTTTGTTGAGCACTGTCTAGAGTTTTACTAGCATAATGGATAACATTTAACTTCTTATCAACTCTTTGTCCTAAAACAGCACCAACAACATAATAACTAGCATCACAGATAATTTCAAAAGGCAAGTTCCAATCGGGTGGTTGAACATTAGGTGCAGAAGTTTAGGCTTTCTTAAGTGTTTCAAAGGCTTCTACACAATCATCATCAAAAACAAATGGAACATCCTTCTGTAAAAGATTTGTAAGAGGCCTAGAAATTTTAGAGAAGTCTTTAATGAACCTCCTACAGAGACCAGCTTGACCAAGGAAACTATGAATACCTTTAGTATCTTTAGGACATGGCATTTTCTCAATTACATCAACTTTAGCTTTATCCACCTCAATACCTCGTTCAGACATTTTATGCCCTAAGTCAATACCTTCATTAACCTTAAAGTGGCACCTTTTCCAGTTCAATAAAAGATTAGTTTGCTCACATCTCTGCAAAAGTCGATCAAGGTTGCTTAAGCAATCATCAAAAGAAGTTCTGTAAACGGAAAAATCATCCATGAAAATCTCATCAATCTTTCCACAAAAATCAGAGAATATAGCATTCATACATCTTTGAAAGGTAGCAGGTGCATTGCATAAACCAAAAGGCATACATTTATAAGCATAAGTTCCAAAAGGGCAAGTAAAGGTGGTTTTCTCTTGATCAAGTTGTGAAACGGGTATTTGAGAAAAACCAGAATATCCATCAAGGAAGCCAAAAATGGGTGTGCTTAGATAGTCTTTCTACCATTTAAGAAATGAAAGGCAAAGGGTAATGATCTTTTCTAGTTGGTTTATTTAATTTTCTAAAATCAATTACCACTATGTAGCTAGTGACAATTCTTTGTGGAATGAGCTCATTTTTATTTCTCTATTGCTAAGTTCAACTTGACCACTAGACAGCGGATGAAAGGGTGATGCAATTCTATGGTTAATATAATACTTAGCAAGAATTTTATGGAAAGCACCATGAATAAATTGTGAACCATCATCAATGATTAAATATCTAGGGACTCGGAAGCTTGGGAAAATAACTACCTTAAGCATTTTAATAGAGGTGTTGTGATCAGCACTACTGGTTGGAATAGCTTCTACCCACTTAGTAACATAATCAATAGCAATGAAAATATGTGTATACCCATTAGAGGATGGAAAGGGTCCCATCTAATTAAAACACCAAACACCAAATGGTTCAACAGCAAGAGAATAATTCGTAGGCATTTCCTAATGCTTACCAATATTACCAATTCTTTGACATTCATCACAAGATAAAACAAACTTACGGGAATCTTTGAAGAGGGTAGGCCAATGAAAACCAGATTGCAATACCTTGTGAGCAGGTCTATCTCCCGCATGATGTCCTCCATATGCTTCGGAGTGACACTTCCGTAGGATTTGTTCTTGTTCATGCTTAGGTACACAACGTATAATAATACCATCTACTCCTTCTTTTGTAAAGATGTGGGTCATGCAAAAGTAATGTCTTAAATAATAAAAGATTTTTTTCTTTTGTTGGTATGTGAAACTAGGTGGTATATATTTTGCAACAATATAATTAGCATAGTCAGCATACCAAGGAGTGTTGTGTGAAACATTTATTGCAGCTAGCTAGTTGCTCATCACGAAAACAATCATTAATAGGTTGTGGGTCATCAAGTATATTTTGTAACCTAGACAAGCTATCAACTACGGGAATCAGCTCCTTTCGTATCAGGGATAAGTAAGTCAAATTCTTGTAACAAGAGAACCCACCTAATGAGTCTAGGTTTAGCATTTGTCTTCTCCATAAGATATTTTATAGCAGCATGATCAGTGTGAACAATCACTTTAGAATCAACAATATAAGAGCTAAATTTATCACAAGTAAACACAACTGCTAATAATTATTTTTCAGTAGTAACATAATTTCGTTGAGCACTGTCTAGAGTTTTACTAGCATAATGGATAACATTTAACTTCTTATCAACTTTTTGTCCTAAAATAGCACCAACAGCATAATAACTAGCATCATACATAATTTCAAAAGGCAAGTTCCAATCGGGTGGTTGAACAATAGGTGCAGAAGTTAAGGCTTTCTTAAGTGTTTCAAAGGCTTCTACACAATCATCATAAAAAACAAATGGAACCTCCTTCTGTAAAAAATTTGTAGGAAGCCTAGAAATTTTAGAGAAGTCTTTAATAAACCTCCTATAGAAACCAGCTTGACCAAGGAAACTACGAATACCTTTAATATCTTTAGGACATGGAAATTTCTCAATTGCATCAACTTTAGCTTTATCCACCTCAATACCTCGTTCAGACATTTTATGCCCTAAGACAATACCTTCATTAACCTTAAAGTGGCACTTTTTCCAGTTCAATAAAAGATTAGTTTGCTCACATCTCTGCAAAACTCGATCAAGGTTGCTTAAGCAATCATCAAAAGAAGTTTCGTAAACGGAAAAATCATCCATGAAAAATCTCATCAATCTTTTCACAAAAATCAGAGAATATAGCATTCATACATCTTTGAAAGGTAGCAGGTGCATTGCATAAACCAAAAGGCATAAGTCTATAAGCATAAGTTACAAAAGGGCAAGTAAAGGTGGTTTTCTCTTGATCAAGTTGTGAAACAGGTATTTGAGACAAACTAGAATATCCATCAATGAAGCAAAAATGTGTGTGCTTAGATAGTCTTTCTGTCATTTGATAAATGAAAGGCAAAGGTTAATGATCTTTTCTAGTTGGTTTATTTAATTTTCTAAAATCAATTACCATTCTATAGCTAGTGACAATTCTTTGTGGAATGAGTTAATTTTTATCATTAGGAATAACAATAATACCTCCCTTCTTAGGGACACAATGAACGGGACTTACCCATCTACTATCAGCTATGGTATGGATTATACCTGCTTCCAGAAGCTTTAGTAGTTCATTTTCTTACCACTTATTTCATTTTAGGATTTAAACATCATTGGTGATCAACAGAAGGTTTAGCATCAGGCTCCATATTAATCTTGTGCTGACATAGACTGGGACTAATGCCCTTAAGAGCATCAAGAGTATAACCAATAGTTGCACGGTGCTTCTTTAGATTTTTTCAATAATCTTTCTTCTTCATGTTCTGGAAGGTTATCACTAATAATAATAGGATATTTCTTTTTCTCATCAAGATAAGCATATTTCAAAGTGTATGCCAATTGTTTTAATTCAAACACATGATCACCTTTAGGTGTAGGAGGACCTCCTAGAGTTTCAATAGGCAAAATATGTTTAAGCAGAGGTCGTTGTTCAAAGAAAATTTTATCTATCTCATTTATTTCATGCATATGCATATCATTTTCATGGTCTAGCAAATATTGTTCTAGTGGATCAATAGGAGGCACGGCAATAGAAGCAAGACCAACTATTTTGTCCTTACTAGGTAACTCTTTCTTATGATATTTTCTGTTAAACTTGGCAAAAATGAATTCATGAGACTCGTCACCAAAGCTAACACCGACGGTTTGTTTCTCACAATCTATTTTAGCATTAACGGTGTTCAAGAAAGGTCTACCAAAGATAATTGGACAAAATTCATCTTGTGGGGAACCAAGAACAAGAAAATCAGTAGGATATTTTATTTTCCCACACAAGACATCAACATCTCTAACAATGCCAAGTGGTGTGATGGTGTCTCTATTAGAAAGTTTAATTGTAATGTCTATGTCTTCTATTTTAGAGGGTGCTATGGCATTCGTAATTTCTTGATATAAGGTAAAAGGAAGAGCACTCACACTAGCACCTAAGTCACATAAACCATGATAACAGTGATCACCTATTTGGACTGAGACAACAGGCATGCCAACAACAAGTCTATTTTTATCTTTCTCATCTGGTTTAGCAATTGTAGCAGCTTCATCATAGAAGTAAATAACATGTCCATCTATATTTGCTACCAAGAGATCTTTAACCATAGCAACACTAGGTTCTACTTTCATTTTTTCAGAAGGTTTAGGTGCTCTAATATTACTTTTGCGGACCACAGTTGAAACCTTAGCATCTTCCTTTATCCTAACAGGGAAAGGTGGATTTTCAATATAAGTAGTAGGAACATCTGGATCAACATTGTAAATAATAGTTTCTTCCTTAGCTACTATCGATTCTTTAATTTCTTCTTTAATAGGTGGATGATATTTAAACCACTTCTCCTTGGGGAGATCAACATGAGTAGCAAATGACTATCTCAGAGTCAAGTCCATATTTAGTGCTAAACTTGTGAAAAGCATCGGTATTCCTAAAAGATTTAACACAATAAAACTTAAGCCGAATACCTGACTCTTTACCTTCGCCGAGTTCCCAATCTTCAGAGTTGCATTTAATTCTTTCTAAAAGATCCCACTTGAATTCAATAGTCTTCTTCATAAAAGAACTAGTACGAGAAGTATTGAGCATGGATTGATCATCACGAGAAAGCCGAGCATAAAAATTCTAAACAATAACTTCCCTCGAGAGCTCATGATTGGGGCATGAATATAACATTGACTTAAGACTCCCCCAAGCCAGAGCGATACTTTCTGCTTCACGAGGCCAAAAATTATATATGTAATTCCGATCATGATGAACTAGATGCGTAGGATAATTTTTTGGTGAAATTCCAATTTGGATCGATTCCAATTCCAAGATCCAATATCATCGCATAGCGTACAACATTGCCAATGCTTTTCCCTTCAAATATAAAGGGAAACCCTTCTTCTTAGATTCATCTCCGGGTAAACCTGCAAGCTTAAATAATTCACAAATTTTATCTACATCTATCAAGTGCATATCAGGATGTTCGGTTCCATCTCCTGCATAAGGATTAGCTAGCAGCTGTTCTATCATACCCAACAGAATTTCATAACCAATATTTTCAGTAGGTGCAGTGGGTTGAGGGGTAACTAATTGTGGTTCCAATCAAGGTGAAGATACCATGAACAAGCCCCTCAAAGGATTGTTCTCCATTGTAACAAGTAGTGATAAATTTTAGCACGTAGTAATAATTTTTCCTTACCAAGAGCGCTTCACTCCCGGCAACGATGCCAGAAAAGAGTCTTGATGACCCACAGGTATAGGGTATCAATCTTAGTCCTTTAAATAAGTAAGAGTGTCGAACCCAACGAGGAGCAAAAGAAAATGACAAATGGATTTTGGCAAGGTAGTTTTCTGCAAGCACTGAAATTGTTGGTAACAGAGTTTGATAGCAAGATATTTTGTAACGAGCAAGTAACGGTAACGGTAAATAAAGTGCAGTAAGGTATCCCAATCCTTTTGTGGCAAAGGAGGGCCAAAATGGTTCATTATAATAAGCAAAACGTTCTTGAGGGTACACGGGAATTTCATCTAGTCACTTTCATCATGTTGGTTTGATTTGTGTTTGCTATTTTGATAATTTGATATGTCGGTGGACCGGTGCTTAGGTATTGTTATTACTTGAACAAGCCTCCTAATTATGATTAACCCCCTCACAAGCATCTGCAACTATGAGAAAAGTATTAAGATAAAATCTAACCATATCATTAAACTTTTGGATCAGAATCGGTCCCTTACGGAATAGCGCATAAACTAGGGTTTAAACTTCTGTCACTCTAGCAATCCATCCTCTAATAACTACTCCACAATACATTCCCTTAGGCCCAAATATGGTGAAGTGTCATGTAGTCGACGTTCACATGACACCACTAAGGGAATCACAACATACATACCATCAAAATATCGAACACATATCAAGTTCACATGATTATTTGCAACAAGATTTATCTCGTGACCTCAAGAACAAAAGTAACTACTCACAAATGATAGTCATGCTCAAGATCATAGGGGTATTAAATAGCATAATGGATCTGAACATATAATCTTCCACCAAATAAGCCATATAGTAATCAACTACAAGATGTAATCAACACTACTAGTCACCCACAAGCACCAATCTAAGGTTCCGGTGCAAAGATTGAACACAAGAGATGAACTAGGGTTTGAGAGAGGATGGTACTATTGAAGATGTTCATGAAGATTGCCCTCCCCAAGACGGGAGAGTTGTTGGTGATAATGATGACCATGATTTCCCCCTTCGGGAGGGAAGTTCCCCTGGCGGAATTGCTCCGCTGGAGGGCAAAAGTGGTCCTGCCCAAGTTCCGCCTTGAGGAGGCGGCGCTTCGTCCCAAAAGTCCTCTCCCTATTTTTCTAGGTCAAAATGACTTATATAGCAGAAGAGGGGCATCGGAGGTGGGCCGAGGAGGGCACAACCCACCAGGGCGCGCCTGGGCTCCCTGGCGCGTCCAGGTGGGTTGTGCCCACCTGGTGGGCCCCCTCTGGTGGTTATTTGCTCCAATATTTCTCATATATTCTAAAATAATTCTTCGTAAATTTTCAGCTCATTTTGAGATGTGCATTATAGGTAACTGTGGCGTAGCTTTTCCAGGTCCAGAATTCTAGCTACTGGCGTTCTCCCTCTATATGTAGACCTTGCATATTATGAGAGTAAAGGCATTAGAATTACTCCGAAAAGCATTATTATGCAATAAAATATAGTAAATAACAGTAGGTAAACATGACGCAAAATGGACGTATCAGTGTTCGAAGTCGGTCCCGGTGGACTAGGGGGAAACAACCCAGTGGCTACGGACACACACCGTTGAGCACGCTCGAACGCCCCCATGTCCATGGTCATTGGTACTAATCTTACGACAACACAACAGCGCCCGGAGGGCAAGCCTCGGACCGACGCCACAACAAGCACCAAGCAAGAAGGGCACAACACGAATGCATCCAACGTGGACAAGTCAAGCCCCGAAGCCGAGCACCACCGGGCGTCGTCCACCGCCATGATCCAGACCCGTGTCGCCCGTTGAACGTCGGCAACCGGATGACACCGCCGCCCAACCAAGGCAACCATGCCGCCCCAGCACCTCCCAGACCGCACCAGACCTCGCCTATCTAGAGCGCCCGCTTCGACCTGCCTCGGGCCCAAATCCGGCCCGCCCGAGCTCAGGCCTTAGGTCTTAGCCACCCCCGATGCACGAGCGCCACATGCATTGACCTCGGACAAGGGAGGTCACCTCCACCACCACCCCCCCCCCCACCCCCCGAAGCCCGCCATCAAGCCTAATCACCGTGCCGCGACCACACCGATAGCTAGCGCTACCACTAGAAGCTACCCCCACCGCGAAGACCAGCCCGGAGCAACGAGCCCCCCCCCCCCCAGGCACAGTCGCCAACCGACGGGAGCAAACTCGGGCTAGCCACGGCGCCGGAGGGCGGCCCCGGCCGTCAGTGTGGTTGACGGCGAGCTCGGGAGAGCTGTGTGCCAGCAGAGGGAAGAAAGGAGATCTGGGCGGTGAGTGCCTATGATGCTTGACAAAGAGGGCGAAATCAGAGAGCACGAGTGGTGCACTTGATGGCGAGGTTAAGGGAGGGAACTGCCGGCGCGTTGGGAGGGAGAGGCAACGAGGGATTAGGAAGGAAGTATGTGCGGTGTCTATGGGTGGCTAGCGAAGGATTGCCTTTTTGCACATGAAGCAACGAGTTAACATGAAACTATTACCGTGAGATTCAAATAGAATTGACGGTAATCAACCAGTGTGATGATAGCCTAGTATGAGACTACGGTTAGAAAGTGTTTCCCTTATTTTATACTGGATTTTTCAGTCCACCAACGTGTGCACCTATACGACACCATCGCGGGCCCGTCATATGTCATATATGGCTCTCCGAGTAAGAAGTCAGTTGCTCTGTTCATGGATGTTAACACTAGCAGCGAAGGCATCTCGAAGTGACACACGCGAATGAACTGAGCGAAACTAGCAAGTGTTTGTTTGTTTGTTCTTCAACTCATTTAATAATGAATCAATGAATCCATAATGGAAACCTCCGCAAGGAAGAAGGCGCAGAGCGGGATAATAAAGGTTGCCTCAGAGTACTAGACGGTACGCATGAAAGAGACGACAACCTTGACTAGGCTAATATTGGTGAACACCATGCCCAACATGTGCCCCACAGCCAACGACGTGATCTTTGCCTACTACAGTAACCGAACAATGTTGTTGAAATATACTGTTTGTCTCTATTCATTAGTTTGAACTTTTGGAGTAATTGGCTGAAGTATGAATTCAAAATGATATCATAACTAAGAAGTATTTAGTTCAACAACCTACCAATGGTGTGTGGCTTACATCGATCCCACAAGTAGGTACAAAAAAGGCCCAAAAAACTAAATGTGAAGGGAGGTGTTTGAATATATTATCCGTCTTTCTTCATCAGTTTAAACTTTTGGTATTATCCGTCTTTCTTCATCAGTTTAATCTTTTGGGGTAGTTGGCTGAAGTATTAATTTAATATATGTGAGACCATGTCAATATTGTGCAACACTTAATCCGAGAAAGAGTAGGCACTTAATAGATTGTGTTTCTCATGTCAGGATGTCCAAATTATGGCATGGGAAGCGTGTGACTAAGGTCCGGTGGCCAGATGCTTTGCAACAAAATACTCATGCCACGTGTGTAATGACGTGTGTAGTTCATTTCAGTGAGCAATTATTAAAAGGACTCTGATAAGTGTCACACGTGTGGCCTGAAGAAGATTGGGCCACACACGCTCTTAGCCACCTATTGTGACACATCAGTCTCTTTTTTCCCCCACATGCCTACAAATGTGGACGAAAACGGATGATATCAGCGGGAATCTTTTGGATCTTCAAACTTTAAATTTCATCTCTTAAATGAAAAATCTGATTGAAAATCCATTTTCACCATTAAATCCATCCCGACGAGGACTTCAAAATTAGATCCCATATCGATATGTTTCGACGATTTTTTTGGCGACCAAAAGTTGTCATGTCCGCACATAAATTGCCATCGTGTTTACACTAAAGTTGCTATGATATGTTTTAACTAGTTTTTGTTCTACGTTTTAAGTAATTTTTGACATGTTACAAAAAATAGGATTAAGAAACTAAACTTAGACATGGCGAATTACTAAAATTTTCCATGATCCATGAAATAATTTTGACATGGTTCATAATTAAAAACAAATCCGTCGTTGAATTGCTTTAAAAATGCATGGCCAACGACTCAAATTTGCCATGAACCAGAAACAAAAATTGTCATAGTGAATTACATAATTTTTCCATGATAAATGCACTAAGATTTGCCATGGTTCATAAAAAAACTAATTTCCATGTCAAAATACTGGAATTGCCATGGTCAAAATACTAAAATTGCCATGATTTGTAAAATAAAGTTGCCATGATGAATTACTAAACATTGCCATGTTCCACGAATTAAATTTGCCCAGGTTAATTAATAAAAATTCTCATGGTCAATTAGTAAAATTTACATTGAAAGTAGTTGAAATACAGTGGTAGCTTTAAATCTAGAAGAAAAAAAATAGATGAAATATATCATGACAACTTTTGTGTAAACATCATGGAAACTTTTGCCCAAAAAAAAGTCTTCGAAACATATCAATATGAGATCTGGTTTTGAAGATCTCGCCGAGACGGATTTAATGCTAAAAACAAATACATAATCAGATTTTTACTTAGGAGATAAAACATCTTTAAATCTGAAAACCTAAAAGATTCCGCTGATGTCATCTATTTGACATGATAAAATGGATTGTATTGGGGCATTTTAGCCATGTTGCTTCGTGCCACATGTGGTATGACACTTATCATTTGACATATTAAAAACCGTGCATATATAAAGGGGTCATATTTGTTCATTCCAATTATAGATGCTCTTAGCGTGTGCGTGAACCAAACTTGGATGAGGCCGGACAATTGTACTCCACATGCACAGTTGACGATAAAAGTGGTTGGAGCAAGTTCCTGAGCTTGTTAGTAAAATGAAACTGCTCAGAAAGTTGGTGTACTGCCAGTGCTATGCTTAAGATTTTCACTAACTGGATGATTCCCCGCGCGTTGCTACGGGAAGGTATGGTTTAAAGAAAGGTCCACTATGTAACGCCACATGAATTTAGCTTTAGGATGAAATCATTGTATATAATAAAAGGATATTATCAAATTATAGGAGTAACATCTTTTTTTGTGATCAAGAAACTAAACCTAAGACGTAGCACTGAAACTCACATGTGAGTTCTGCACATATGGGTGCTTTCAATTTACTACTGGATATGATATGGCAGAAGAGAAGTAACTTTAACCACCAGCAGATATGAAAGGAAATTCAAGCTGCATGTATGAAGTAGCTAGAACTTTTTGTTCATGACCCCATCCTCCATCCTACACTAGTAGAAAAAGGGTCAAATGTGAGACACATTAGTCCCGGTTTGTAACAGAACCGACACTAATGTGTCCATTAGTGCCGGTTCCAACGGCTAGGCGGGAGGAGCTCTTTAGTACCGGTTCGTGGCGAATCTTTAGCACCGGTTCGTGCCACGAACCGGTACTAAAGAAAGTGGTGGCAGGAGGTTGTCAGAGTGGGGCCCTTCCAGCACCTTTAGTACCGGTTCATGGCACGAACCGGTACTAAAGGTCGTCCTATATAAACCCTTCGTCCACCCGCACTCTGTTCTTCCCCCTTTCCCCTCTCCCTCTCCTCTGTTCTTCCCTTCTTCCTCTCGAGTTCATCACAAAATTTGCCCCAAATTTGTCAAGATTTGCAGGCCCTCATCCATTCAAATGATCACCAAGGTTAGCAACTTTGTCCTTTCATCTCTCATTGCTAGATTAGCTCTTGCATTGGTTTATATAGTGATTAATTGTGGGTTTTAGTAATTTGGGAGGAATTATATGTGGTAGTATTTGATTTATATGCAATTTGAGGTCAAAATAACACTTAGTTTGCATATGTAGGTGTGGTTTACTTAGTGCCTTCTAAATCTCCGTCGTAACCACCGTCGATCGCCCGCACCGTCCCGTCGCCGGCACCACCTTGTGGTGAGCCTCTTGTTCATGAAATTTTATATAAAAAATTGATGTTTGTGTGATTTGGATATATAGTTACTCGTATAATAATTATCTTACCCGTACGTTGTTTGTTATACATAGTGCCATGGTTTTGATATCCGTCCCCGTCGGCCCTCGTCCTTGTTATGATTCGGATGTGGTATATTCTCTTTTAAAACTATTTGTTGCATTTCGTGTTTATGACAAATTATGCCCATCAAGTTGACATAGATATTTTTATCTAGGAGGTATGTGAACCGGAAATTCCAACCGACCCTATTGTCGAGAGGTTAAATTTAGTTGAAAGAGAAAACGAGTACTTGAAAGAAAAATTGAAAAGAATTGAGGGGGAGAAGATGGAATTGGAGTTGCATGTTGCCGATGTCGTCGATGATCACAAGATCAAGATGGAGAAAATGCGCTTGAAGATTAGAAAGATTAGAAAATATGCCATCGATAGTGAGGCTTGGTATCATTATGCTGTTGGATCAATTGTTACCTTAGTTGCGATCTTGATCGCATTTGTTGTTGCATTTAAATGCTTTAGCTAGAGAGTTATTTGTTTGTTGCATTTAAGTGTTGTATGAACTTTATGTATGAACTTGTATTAATTTGGTCTATTCGGTGTTGTGTAATGAAGATGAGCCGGCAATGGATGTACGATGACCGATGCTCTCCCCAGTTCGTTGAGGGCGTGCATACTTTTCTGCTTGCGGCTGAGGCAAACAAGCGGGCGGATGGTTTTATGCCTTGTCCATGTGCTGGCTGTAAGAATGGTCGCAATTACTCTACGTCAAGAACCATTCACGTCCACCTGTTTGAGTCCGGTTTCATGCCCCACTATAATGTTTGGACCAAGCACGGAGAAAGAGGGGTTATGATGGAAGACAATGAAGAAGAAGAGGACGACGACAGCTATCCTGGCCATGGGTTCCCTGAATACGATGATACAACAATGGGGGAAGAAGCTGAGCCGGTAATGCGGGAAGAAGCTGAGCCGGCAATGCGGGAAGAAGCTGAAGAAGAGGCATCAGATGAGCCCGTTGATGATCTAGGTCGGGCCATTGCCGATGCAAAGAGAAACTGCGCAAGTGATTTGGAGAAGAAGAAGTTGCAGCGCATGTTAGAGGATCACAAAAAATTGTTGTACCCGAATTGCGTAGGTGACAAGAAAAAGCTGGGCACCACACTGGAATTGCTGCAATGGAAGGCAGAGAATGGTGTATCTGACAAGGGATTTGGAAAGTTGCTGGTAATGATAAAGGATATGCTTCCAAAGGACAACGAATTGCCCGAGAGTACGTACGAAGCAAAGAAGGTTGTCTGCCCTCTAGGGTTAGAGGTGCAGAAGATACATGCATGCCCTAATGATTGCATCCTCTACCGCGGTGAGTACGAGGATTTGAACGCTTGCCCGGTATGTGGTGCATTGCGCTATAAGATCAGCCGCGATGAGCATGGTGATGTCGAGGGCGAGCGCCCCAGGAAGAAGATTCCTGCCAAGGTGATGTGGTATTCTCCTATAATACCACGGTTGAAACGTTTGTTCCAAAACAAAGAGCATGCCAAGGCGATGCGATGGCACAGAGAAGACCGTAAGAAAGACGGAAAGTTGAGAGTACCCGCTGACGGGTCGCAGTGGAGAAAAATCGAAAGAAAGTACGGGAAGGAGTTTGCAGATGACGCAAGGAGCGTATGGTTTGGTCTAAGCGCAGATGGCATTAATCCTTTTGGGGAGCAGAGCAGCAACCATAGCACCTGGCCTGTGACTCTATGTTTGTATAACCTTCCTCCTTGGTTGTGCATGAAGCGGAAGTTCATTATGATGCCAGTGCTCATCCAAGGCCCTAAGCAACCCGGCAACGACATTGATGTGTACCTAAGGCCATTAGTTGAAGAACTCTTACAACTGTGGAATGGAACAGGTGTACGTGCGTGGGATGAGCACATGGGGGAAGAATTTGACCTAAAGGCGTTGCTGTTCGTGACCATCAATGATTGGCCTGCTCTCAGTAACCTTTCAGGACAGACAAACAAGGGATACCGCGGATGCACGCACTGTTTGGATGATACCGACAGTATATATTTGAATAGTTGTAAGAAGAATGTGTACCTGGGACATCGTCGATTTCTTCCGAGCAGGCATCCCGTAAGAAAGAAAGGCAAGCATTTCAAAGGTGAGGCGGATCACCGGACGAAGCCTCGCCACCGTACTGGTGCTGATGTACATGATATGGTCAAGGATTTGAAGGTGATATTTGGAAAGGGTCCTGGCGGACAACCTGTTCCGAAGGACGCTGACGGACGCGCACCCATGTGGAAGAAGAAATCTATATTTTGGGACCTGCCATATTGGAAAGACCTAGAGGTCCGCTCCGCAATCGACGTGATGCACGTGACGAAGAATCTTTGCGTGACCCTGCTTGGCTTCTTGGGCGTGTATGGGAAGACAAAAGATACACCTGAGGCACGGGAGGACCAGCAACGTATGCACGGAGAAGACGGCATACATCAGGGTCATGCAAGCTACGCTCTTACCAAAGAAGAGAAGGAAATCTTCTTTGAATGCCTGCTCAGTATTAAGGTACCGTCTGGCTTCTCGTCGAATATAAAGGGAATAATAAACATGGCAGAGAAAAAGTTCCAGAACCTAAAGTCTCATGACTGCCACGTGATTATGACGCAACTGCTTCCGGTTGCATTGAGGGGGCTTCTACCGGAAAATGTTCGATTAGCCATTGTGAAGCTATGTGCATTTCTCAATGCAATCTCTCAGAAGGTAATCGATCCAGAAATCATACCAAGGTTACAGAATGATTTGGTGCAATGTCTTGTCAGTTTCGAGTTGGTGTTCCCACCATCCTTCTTCAACATCATGACGCACGTCCTAGTTCACCTATGCGAAGAGATTAACGTTTTGGGTCCTGTATTTCTACACAATATGTTCCCCTTTGAGAGGTTCATGGGAGTCTTAAAGAAATATGTTCATAACCGTGCTAGGCCAGAAGGAAGCATCTCCAAGGGCCATCAAAATGAGGAGGTCATTGAGTTTTGTATTGACTTTATTCCTGACCTTAAGCCGATTGGTGTTCCTGAATCGCGGCATAAGGGCAGACTGGATGGAAAAGGCACGCTAGGAGGGGAACAAATAATATGTATGGACGGACATTCTCTCACTGAAGCACACTACACAGTTCTACAGAATTCCGCCTTGGTGGCTCCGTATATGGATGAACACAAGAATTTGCTACGCTCCAAACACCCGGAGCGGTCTGATGACTGGATTACACGTGAACAAACCAGGAGTTTCGCCAGCTGGTTGCAGACACGTACCATGCATGACACCTCTATTGAAGATGACCTGTACTTGCTGTCCCAGTTACCATCTTCGAATATAATGACTTTCAAAGGGTACGAGATAAATGGTAATACATTTTACACGATCGCCCAAGATAAGAAGAGCACCAACCAAAACAGTGGTGTCCGCTTTGATGCAGAAACCAAGACGGGAAAGGAAACATATTATGGTTATATACAGGACATATGGGAACTTGACTATCGACGTGGTTTAAAGGTCCCTTTGTTTCGGTGCAAATGGGTCAATATGACACGAGGCGGGGTAACGGAAGACCCGCAGTACGGAATGACAACAGTGGATCTCAACAATCTTGCGTATGCAGACGAACCATTCGTCCTAGCCAATGATGTGGCACAGGTTTTCTATGTGAAGGACATGTCTACCAAGCCAAGAAAAAGAAAAGATAAGGAAGCGAATGCATCGTACGATGAGCCAAAGCGGCACATAGTTCTTTCTGGGAAGAGAAACATCGTGGGAGTGGATGACAAGACAGACAAGTCAGAAGATTATGAAAAGTTTGATGAAATTGCTCCATTCACAGTGAATATTGACCCGAGCATCCCGTTAAATGATGAAGATTTTCCATGGTTACGGCGCAAAGGGACACACGCGAAGAAAAAGTTTCACACCCAAAGATCTGGGATGTGATCGGCTTCACTATCATCACTTTCTTCTGTGTTTCACACCCAGAGGGGAATCTCTGTAATAGTTAGGGTAGTTATGTGTTTTGGCATTTGAAACGCGAAGAAATTTTATGTGCAAACAAATTCTTTCATGCCTTTACTGATTTTTAAAGTTAAGTTATTCACAAACTAGTGATTCACACTAATTTCAAATAATTCAAAATTTAAACTATTCAAATTTGAAAACTACGGGCACAAACAGAAAGTTTGTAATTTTTTGTACCTAAAGCAAAAATATTCACAAAGAAACTCTAAATACACAAAAAAACACAAAAATAAATAAAGCAAAAAAATAAAAAAAAAGCCCGCCTACTAGGCCAGAGCGGCCTGCATACGACTAGAAACCCAACCTGTTGTTGGGCCAGGATGCAGGCCCGCAAAGGCCAAGTGGGCCCACAGGGCAGCAAAGAACACGTAGGCCCAGTAGGCCTGCTTTGGAGAGGAGCTTGAGAGAGCGACCACAAGGGGGTTTATAAACCAGTGTGGTCGCCCCTCGGCTAGCGAGGTGGGACTAAACTTGCCGCACCGCACCTGCGCCAGCGCACCCCCTTTAGTACCGGGTCGTGACGAAGGGTAAAATGTGAAGCACAATAGTGCCGGTTGGAATTTCAGCCGGCACTAATGTGTACACTAGTGCCGGTTCGTGGCGGCGATCAATAGCACCGGTTCGTGGCGAACCTTTAGTACCGGTTCATGCCACGAACCGGTACTAAAGAGGCTGTGTCAGCCTCCGGTCAGGCTATGGCCACACCATCACCATTTAGTGCCGGTTCGTACCACGACCGGGTACTAATGAGGTTGTGTCAGGTAAGGCTGGGGTCCCACGAGCACCTTTAGTACCGGTTCATGGATGAACCAGACGTAAGCTGTTTTTTAGTCCCACCTCGCGAAGTGAGAGGGACTAGGAGCGGTTTATAAGCCCTGAGTGCAGAGACGATGAAGAAGAGGCTCAATGCTCACGTTGCTTAGCTTCAAGCCTTCAGAAATACGGTAGACTGCACGGAGCTATGCGCAGTGCAGTTTACACTATTCCGAAAGGCTTGAAGCAAATTAACGAGCATTGCACCTCTTTTTTTTAATAACTTATTACAACTCCGGACTTCTTCTGTTATGGCAAAAACTAATTGCACGTCGACATTTCTTTTTTTTAAGTTATAACTCCAGACTTTGACCATCAAGTTTTGCAGAAAAAAAAATAGCAGAAAAGAAGAAAAACTATAGCTGAAAAGAAAAAAAAACTATATAAAAAAACTACTCAGAAATAAATAGAAGAAAATAAATATAGCAGAAAAGAAAAAACTACTCAGAAAATCACTACAAAATGAACTCTGAAAATGTTGAATTTTGGCAAACTAGATGAAAAACTACTCACAATTAAATAGAAGAAAATAAATATAACAGAAAAGAAAAAACTATACGAAAAACTACGCAAAAATAAATAGAAGAAAATAAAGCAGAAAAGAAAAACACTATAAAAAAATTGGGGCGCTGCCCTGTGGGCCTGATAGGCCACAGGTGTGTAATTACAGGCCTTAAAGGCCCAGCAGACTCACAGGGCAGCGCGCAGAGTTTAGGCCCACAAGCCTACTATATAGAGGAGTTCGAAGTGGTAGCCGCGGCTGGGTTTATAAACCAGTGCGGTTGCCCTTCGCCCGGCGAGGTGGGACTAAACTTTGGGGTAGTAGCGCGAGGCCTTTAGTACCGGTTGGAGCCACCAACCGGTACTAAAGACCACCCTTTAGTACCGGTTGGTGGCTCCAACCGGTACTAAAGGCCTCGTCTTCCCGCCTCTTCGCCTGGCCAAAGTTGGCATTTAGTACTGGTTGGTGGCTCCAACCGGTACTAACGGCCTCTCCTATATATACAACAATTACGAAAATTTCATTCTTCCTTTGTTTCTTCCTCTGTTTCCCCATTGAAACACCGCCCGCGCGCCCCGATCAATCGACGCCGTCGCCGTCGCCGCCCCCGTCCCCGTCGCCGCCCCCGTCCCCGTCGCCGCCCTCGTCTCCGTCGCCGCCCCGGGCCCGTCCCCGTCGCGCCGTCCCCGCGTCGCCGCCCCCGCGTCACGCCCCGGCCCGTCACCGCCCCCGGCTGTCGCCTCGTCGTCGCCGTCGCCCCGCTGTGAGCTCTCCCCCTCTAACCCCTCTCCCTCGCCCCCGGCGGCCACCATGGGCACCGCCCCTCCCCGAGCCCATACACACACACACACAAGCATGATGAACACACACACACACGTACATATGTATGAATTAATGCATGTATATATTAGTATATACGTATTTTGTATGTTTAATTAGTTTATATTATTTAGATTATTATTTTTTCACTATTAGATATGTATGAATGCATGTTAGAAGGATATAATTAGTGTTTAATTAGTATGGAAATTTTTTATATAATGTTGTTTTTCAGTTTTTTAATGGATGTATAGAAGTTGTGTTTTCTGTTTTTAGTGTTAGATGCTTAATTAGTATGAAATAGTATATAGATTTTTGACATATGCAATGATAGCATAATTAGTGTTATATAGAAATGTTAGAAATTTTAGTTATCAAAATCCAATCATTAAAAAAATGTTACTTTTTGTGGGCATATAGCTAGTATTTGTTCTCGACGATGCCCAGCCCATATCCTCGCCGTCGACCCGTCCGCGATGACGTCCGGCTGACCCATGTCCGGGACTGGGCTTCGCCGGGCTGGCACTGGGAGGTGCTGCCTGGAGGGGCGCGCCGCTTGATGAGGAACCCGGCCCCGGGTCCCGTCGTCCACCCTGATCTCGTTTGGTGCCGTTTGTGTGGGCTAGTTTTGGTGCGGAGGGACCCGGCCCCGCCGGAGGTGGTACGTCGCTGTGTCAGGGAGGAGGACGAGCACGTCCATCGCTACATGGTTGCGTTAGAGGGCGGCAGGTTCTCCAATACCTGGCAGTTTCTTCAGGGATCTCACTTCAGCTATGATCCTGTGAGGGTTCCTTCTCTTTTAGTGTCCACCGCCCGCGCCGCAGGAACTGCAAGTGTCCTAGATTCTTCTGTATTATTCGATCTTTAATTAGCTACCTAGCCAGTGATGTACTATTCAATATTATATATTATTCGAGACGATGTATTCGAGATTATATCTATTATTCTAGACGATGTATTCGAGATTATATCTATTATTCGAGACGATGTAATTTGAATACTAAATTGTTTTATATTTCTTTTGGATTAGTTAAATAAAAGCTATGGCAGACAATACCGATAGAGAGAGAGAACAGACCATGTTCGATACGATACGCGGGCCAGATGATGATCAGAATGAAGAAGATTATGACGGCTCCGAATTTCTAAACAACACCGGAGAGGGTGATATGATATTCGATCGCGATGACCGAATTGATGAAGTCATGAACTACGATTATGACGATGACGGAGAACATGTTGATCCTGAAACAACAAAGACCGGCGAGGTATATTTATATAAGCAGGCATCTGGTGATCATCACATGTTTTAAATGACTTGAAGATATATTAACGAATCGATCTTTGTTCTTCTAGCCATCCGGATCGAGCAAATCTTCAGGCAAAAGGACAAAACGAGGCCCGAACAAAAAGTTGAAGGAGGGTGTAAAGTACAATATCGAGGCAGTCAGACCTAATGGCGAACCATTAGCGCCTAAGAAGATTGTGGACAAGTTCGTTCGTCAGTGCGGAGTTCTTGTGAAGGACCAACTCCCGATCAAACTTCAAGAATGGAGAGAGCCAGCAAAGCCACGTCCAGATGTTACTTTTGTCGACAAGAATCAAAAAGATCTGCTTTGGGATACTCTCATGGAACATTTCACCCTACCAGATCATTTCACAAAAGCAGATGTGCAGAAAGTCAAGGACGCTGCTCTTAGGAAGATGGCGGTTGCATTCAAGAACCACAAGAATCGTGAATGGGACAAGTACGTCAAGGGAGGAAGGAAGACTCCAGTATTCGAGGGAACACTAGAGAACCAACGTGCTCATTGGGACGATTTCGTGAAATTCAAGGATTCGGAATTAGCTAAGGAACGGTCGAGAATAAACAAGAAGAATGCCGAAAAAAAGGATAAGTTCCATAAGCTGGGGCCAGGTGGCTATGCGGTGGCAATGCCTAAGTGGGATAAGTCTGAGAAAGAGATGGAGGATGCAGGTGTCACTCCGGTTACTAAGAGCTGGCCCCCCAGGTGCAGGACTTGGTTCTATGCGCATGGGGGGGAGTTGGACCCGAAGACAGGCAATGTTTCGACGAAGGCAAGTCTGAAGGGAGCCGACGATGCGATACTTGTTGCAATAGAAGAGGCACGATCGGGGGTGTTCCATCCCAACAGAGAGAACGACGAGCTTATGCGTGCCCTGAGAAATCCTGAACACCCGGGAAGAACACGAGGCAAGGGCGCTATTCCGTGGTATGAGGGGTTTTCAGACTGGAACACCGACTACAGAACCCGTGCGAGAAAGAAGATTGCGGAGGAGAAGAAGAGGAAGATGGAGTAGGAGCAGAGGAAGCGGGACTATGAATGCCTTCAAGGCCTAGAAGCAAGTCAAGAGGAATTGGCAGTCAAATTCCAGCGGCAGCAGGAGCAGATCGACTCACTTACCCAGCAAAGGGGGTCTCAGCAGCTGCAGCAGCTAGCGAATGATCCAGCATTGGATAGCACCGCCCCATCCATGCCGAGAAGCAGCATGGGTTCCGCCCCAGACGACGCAATGCTGGGTAGATACCCCGTGGATGACATCACGGAGAACACTAACTGCGAGCTACACGTCAAAATGAAGAACATATCCATGAAGGTGGCGGACGCCATTGCTTTTACAAATCCCCCCGAGGCAACCTTCCATTGCAACCCGATTCCAGCGGGCTATGCTCGTGTCTTGGTTGATGAGGTGGTGGACCCACCATATTCGGAGCTACAGCTTGACATTCCTGGAGGTGACGACGAGCGCTTTCTCGGAGAGTCCAAACATCATATCATCCTATGGAAAAAGGATTGCATCATCTTTCGAAGGCCACCGACACCGCGTCAGCCGACTCCTCGTCGAAGTCCGCCACCGAGTTAGCAGACTCCCGCTCCTGCAAGTCCACCAAGTCCGGCAAAGTGTCAGGCCACTCCTCCTCCAAGTCCGGCAAAGTGTTAGGCCACTCCTCCTCCTCCAAGTCCGCCACAGCGTCAGACGTCCACTCCTCCTCCAAGTCCGGCACAACCTCAGGCCACTCCTCCAAGTCCGGCACAGCTTCAGGCCACTCCTCCTCGTCCAACTCAGCCCCTTCAGCCGCCTCCGCCGCCTCAGCAATCGCAGAAGAGACACCCCGCAGCTATGGTGCATAGCGGTACGAGTCGAGGTAGTACAGGAAGTACAGGCGGAGGCAAGCGATATAAATATGGTCCAAGCCTCACGCCTCTTCCGCAGAGGCCTTATGACAAGTCCGAGGAGGAAAACGCAGCCATATCGAAGGCCGAGGTGGAAGCCCATTTTGCACCGAAACCGCCACCGCCGCCAAGGGAGAAAGTGCCTGAGGAAACAATTGACCACTTCATTCGTATGGCTCAACCACCAGCTCCCAAGCCTGTTGACACAGACTATGAGCGCCACATCAGGAAGTTAAATCGAGCACGCCTACGTAAGGAGGCGAGCTCGGGATCGAGCAAACAACAAGCAGCTGTCAAAAATGTGGGAAACCCATTCCCCAGCTGGGAGAACAGGCGGCGCAATCGATCCCCTTGCTTGTTGTGCCAACAACACGTGACAGTACGCGCGCCCAATATTATTGTGGGCAAACAGTTTACGTTCCCGATGTGGGCAATGTGGTAATAACCAAGGACCATATAATGCAAGCTGAAGTTCTCAACATCACTGTTGGACAACTCCTCAAGATCGAGCCCATGCCTGTGCTTAGAGAGGATGAAATAAAACGGAAATATGTCCGGGGCCAACCTTTGGTCGAGCCAGACAAGGTCAAGAACCTCCCAACGAGAATGTATGAATTGCATCAATGGTACATGAACATTACCAAGATTTCAGATCGATTGTCCCTCATGGTGAATGTCAAGGAGGAGCATTACTTCCATGAGAAAGCTCTGTCCGTTGAGTATTCTGAACTATTTCAGTTATACAATCAAGACGCACTCGACAAATCTATCGTCAGTTGCTATTGTCTGTAAGTGATTTCTTTCTGTAATTTAAGTCTCAAGCTAGCTATAGTGATCCTTTTGACCAATCATTACCTGTAATTATCCTCACTATATTCTTTTCTGTGATATTATGCAGGATGAAGATGTATGAAATGAGAAAAGGTGGACGCTTTGGCATTGGGTTCATTGACCCAAACACCGTTAATGAATACACATGGCGAATAAATCCACATCATCAAAAGGACGTAGAGGACAATATGCTAGAGTTCTTGAAGCGCCTCAAATACAATGAAGATATACTACTTCCTTACAACTTCCAGTGAGTCACACTGTCTTGTACTACAAATTCTCTGTTTTTGCCTACTAGCTAGCTACATGTTTTTGCTTACATATGCCCGCTTAATTAAGACATGCAAACGTGTGTGCATGCAAATTTCACTGGATCTTGTGTATCATTAAAGTTGACGCCGGAACAGTTGAAATACCGGACTCACTACTCAAAGAAAATACTGACTATAACATCTTGTTTGGGATAGTCAACAGGTAATTTCAATCATTATTAACTATATATCTCGGCCTATTTAGTTCGTCATTTCATGATATGAACTATTTAATAACCCCTTTATTCATTTTCTTTGTCGGCGGGCAGGGCTTGGGCAAGGTTCATCAGCGTCACAGAAGGCGAATGGAAAATAAAGCTTAAATGGTTTCGTCCCAAGGTAAGTAATTAAGTAGTACTAGCTAGCTAGCTGCCATCTCTTTAATTATCATGCTTGATTAATTATTATCTGATCAAATTCCATTCTCGTAAAGGCCTTGAAGCAGGGCAGGGGACTGATCTGTGTGCATTCTGCGTTTGCGAGAACATTCGCATGATGGCGTCCGAAAGGAGCAGATCTCAAAGACAGGAATGGGTACGCTTGTCAGAACACTATTCACAATTTTTACATCATTATCGATATCTAGTCACACAACTAATACACATGCATATTGATCTCCTTCTTAACAGTTCAGAGAGGTGCGGGAGAAGCTCCTAGAAACGGAGCGCGTAGAAGCACTTCAAGAGGAAATAGCGGGATTTTTGCTCGACCAGATCATAAATCCGAAGGGAGAATACTATTACCCGCTACCGCCCCCATGAAAACCACTTCCAATTGTCATCGTGCTCCGAAGGCACCAATTAGGCTAATGCCACTGGCTCCGAAGGCAACATGCATATGTAGGAGAAATTGTATATAGCTATACATGTGTGTATGTGTGAATTAATTAATATGATGGTTTGTGAGACATTGATGATATATATATGCATAACGTGTACAATGTGTAGTATCGTAAAATACCAGCAAACGAAAAAGAATTAAAATGGAAACACAAAATTAAATGAAAAAGAAATCATAAAACTAAAAAAAAACCAAACCTTACCAACCGGTACTAAAGGGCTCCAGGCCCCCGGAGCTGGCTCGTGCCACGTGGTTACCCTTTAGCACCGGTTTGTGCTGAGCCGGTACTAAAGGAGGGGGGCCTTTAGTGCCCACACTTTAGTGCCGGTTATGGAACCAGCACTAAAGGGCCTTACGAACCGGTGCTATTGCCCGGTTCTGCACTAGTGCTAATGTCTTCACATGATCATTAACCATTCTATATATGTTTGGACCCAGTTCATTCTCCGGTTCAGATTATGGCATGCATATTCTTTTTTATACCAAAATAGCGCAATATGTGCAAATAGCCTAAGGTGATATTGCGAGATAATCTTTTTTTATTAGCGAAGATCCATTGGCATTAAGATGATGTAAGCACTCGCCAATACTCAAGACAGTTGATGTATTCCTTGCTTTACCTTGTACACCTCTTGATGATTAATCATTCCTTAGATGATATCTCGTTGCCGTAACCAAGCGTAATGAACATGTATGAAAAGAAAAGAATAGTAAAAGAAAGCATAGGCAAATGGAAATTGTCACGTGCCTCTTCAGCATTGCATGTGCCAAAATCGCATCACATCAGGTAGAGGCGGCAAGGTCAGGCACATATGTGGATGTGCATGAATATCTCGCGGAAGTAGCAAGCACAACTCCAGCTCTAAAGCGAGGACACCATGGGACAGATGCACCTCATGTGTATGGATGGCGCATATGTGGATGTGCGTGAATATCTCGCGGTGGCAGCAAGCATAGCTCCTGCTCCAAAGCCATGCCACCATGGCACAGTTGCACCTCATGTGCGTGGATGCCACAACTCCAGTGGGAGGGGTTCCTGTGCGGATACAACGATAGGCAAGCTTATAGGGAAGTGGTTATATCATGAATGTGGAGGAGGCAAGTAAAGAGAAATGGATAACAAAGAGGGCGGGAATTACATTGGCAAATCATTGTAGAAATATAACTGGGTAAAGCAAGTAAAAAATAGTTGCAGCTAAAGGTGACGAATATTCTAAAAATTACAAATGAGAGAAACATCCTTACCTTCTCAAGAATTCCAAATTTGATTGATAGCAGACGTCTTACCGCACATCGTCAAGAATCCTAGCAAGTTTGAATCAACAATTTTAAAATAGGAATTATATAATACGATATCAATCACTAAATTATTGAAAATAAAAATGGGAGTACAAAAATGTCAGGGAGATGCCATAGTCCAAGTGCTACCCTTCTGTTGCATGATCTGGGACCAAATTAATTTGCAATTTAGAAAGTCATCAGAGAGAAAAAACGGTTGTGGGATTAGGCACGCATGCTATAGATGCCATGCTTCAAGGAGAGAAGCTAGGAACTGCAAGCGGTGTGTGGTGTCGCCGACAGATTCAGTGATGTTAGCTCTGACACAAAATTCCAATCAACTCTGAATTTGTAGTCAAGGAAACAACTACCGACCACAACATACTACAACTGAAATGCAAGTCCAGGCATAACCAATGAAGTTCTACCCGAGGTGCATTTGAGAGTCTTGAACTTTTTAAAACAAAATTGAGATTTTTGAACTTGTGCATACTACTGTTGTAATGAAACTACACGAAAGTTCAAAAGGTCATACCTTGGGAGTATATAGAGAGGGGGGAATAGATACAATTATAATCTACTACGGTGCCCTGATGAAAAAGAGATGTTTAATTATCAAGTTTGCCAATCATGAAAAAACAACATTCAGATAAGTAAAGCTCACCGTAAAGATTAAGCAGGCCAATGTTGTTGAAAAGATGTTCCATTCCACTTGAACCGGTCGGTTGCGTTCCTGTGTTTGGAATAGACAATTATGTGGAATACAGAACAGTTCCATTTAGATGCTTGGTTAGAGAGACTAAATGGAATGGATTTGATTGAACTCACCTCTTGACACGGGAATGATGAGATTACCTATAACATATATCTTTTTACATTTATAGTTCGAATACATAGTAGGTCATTGAAATATATGCCAAAATCTATCGGATGAACCCGCAATCCATTTTAGAAATTAAACTAATGTTTGGCCATGCAACAAACAAACCGATAACAAACTTGACGGATTGGAGTGCTAAATCAAAATAAAATTCATCCGGTAAATAACCAGAAAAAGAAATTGTAAATATAGTGATTCATTTGTGGGTGACATGCATAGCATAACACGGTTCTGCACACACACAAATCAACTTTTTCACCGGTCGGCAATTGCTTGTGGCTGGACGGATCTTGATCCGCCTACTTGCTGTTGATTGCTGTTGGTCGCCACACGGCCAAGAACTCACGCCAACACTTAGGTGGAGAAGGATGGTAGGTGGAAGAGGAGATGCGACATGGATCATCTGGGATGATGGTGATGCGCGTCCTTGCCGTCGCCAAGCCCAGACCGAGCAGGTTCCCCAGTTGCAGGTACCACCAACAGCTGTCGCTCGCCTCCCAGCTACCGCATCCCCGCCGGTGTCACCTTCCCCCAAGGCCCTGCTGCTAGCCGCCGCCCCAGTCGTGGGTGGCACCAGACGGCGGGAGGATAGACCGAGAGGTTGACGAAGAGAGGAGTGGTGGTGCCGATGAGAAGGGGTCGCGAGTGAGCAATCCCCGGGAAATCGCAGAGGGGAGCCGAGCCCGCGGTCCTGCGCGTGATACGTAATGGGATCCCAGCCGCCGCATTGGACTGTACGTAGGGAAAAGGAAGTCGATGGATTTAGCTGAATCGAGGGAGAGAGATGGTCACAATTCTATACGTTATTTTTCTTTCGGCTTCTGTACGCTGTTTGTGTACGCTGGGGAGCCGGTGGTGGGTCTCTACAGCTGGTAACCGAAGGGTGACATGTCCATTATGTATGTTGGTCAATCTGTGGTGGGTCCCTTATATAAGCTAGTGAAGAAATGCTGATGTGGCAGATTGATGATGTTGATAGCTTGCATGTCAAGAGAAATAGGATAGTGGGGATGAACTATATATTTAGGTATTATAGATATCCTACTAAGACTACAGACATCCAGTCAGCCTGAGATTAGAAAAACGCATGGGTCAGAACAAGTTAGGGTATTAGGCGCAAGCAGACGGCAGCAGCAGAGTCTTCACCACCAGCCGCGGCTGCAGCATGCACTGATTAGAGAATCAACTTCCACATAACCTTAACTCCCGATCCTTCCTATTCCCATCAGATATTCATCGTCACTTGTGCTTGGCGTACTCGTCCTTTTCGTCTCCAACATCCTTCAGCTAGAAAAGCTAGCACACTCAAGTGTTGCCACCGGAGTTCACACAAAAGAGTATTGTTTTTATGGGCTGCAGGGTCGTAGTATGTGGATAGGTGGCTTACACTGTTAGAAATATAAGCAATTTACCGAATGATTTTATTAACAGAAATAGTAGATAAAACATGCCTAGTATAGCAGTGATGAAATAAGCCATGTGATTTGACAAAGAGAAGGTAAACAACATGTTTATATATAAACCGTAACTAAACATCTCTAGAGCAGACAATATAGCAGGTTGCACATATGAGTCTAACATATCTAGGGCAAATACTAGAACCAGGAACTGTAGCAGAACCTCTAACAGAAAGGGGAGAGACACGTACGTGACAGCAGCAGGAGCAGAGGCACTGGACTTGGGGTCGGTGTCCTCCATGTCGTCGAGGAGGTTGTCGATGTCAGGGAAGTAGTCGTCGTCGGGGAAGTAGTCGTCGGAGTCCGGGGCGTCCGTGACGAAGAAGTCAGTAGTCGCGCAGAGCGCCCCCCAAAAACCTTATCACCCTTCTCCCGTACAGGACTCAAAAGGTGCGGTTCCGGAGGCCTACTGTCCCGACCAGCAGTGCACGCCGCAAGCCGGGATGAGGAAGAACGTAACAGCAGCGCAGTGCTCAGGAACTTGTGGTGAGAGGAGGAAGAGATTCTGGTGCGTCTCTTTGAGAGGGGTGACCTCCCTTTTATAGGCGCAAGAGAAGGAGGCGAGAGGCTGCGCCGGGAGCTGAAGGAAACGCGGAAGACGAAACGAACAGGCAGCAGCCGAAGAGGCGCGCCGTTCGGATTCAGTGTCCAGTACAGAAAAAATGTTTCAGCTTTCGAGTGACCTTTCGTATACCCGTAGTGCATGGCAAAAATTTAGACATCGGCTCGGTTCATTCCCGCAACGCGCGGCGCGGCGCGGCGTGACGAGGCGAGCGGCGGAGGAGGAGCGCGCGTGGATGTCCCCCTTGTTCTCATGCTCATACAAGTGGGGAAAGAACCTCCCTTATAAGGAGGTCCAACTCCCACTCAACTAGCAATGTGGGACTAAACATTAGTAGTATCCCTTGCCTTGCACAAATGGGCTAAGTGGGCCTCTAGGATTTATTTAGGAATTTCTGAAATAGTTATTGGGTTGTCCCAAAATAGACTAAATTCCAGCAATCCCCCACCAGATCCCAGAGGCATACAAAATTTGCCTTTGGTTCCAAAATACGGTTTTATATACCGGTAATGCAGTGGAGACTGTTAAGTTGAACTTCCACCTAGAACTCTATACTACACTAGTAAGCAACTTGAACAGTGGACTGGGCCTTGAACTGCAAGTTTTCTGCGAATCTAGCTTCACATAAAGCCTTGACAGATACGTGGCTACCGTGGGTCTTCCCCGCGGGTGGAGCTTATGCGTCATACTCCGAGACCTTTCATGAGTTTACTAAAGAGAACCCTACTCTCATAGATTGCGACGTTTAACAATCAGACTCATATAAGTACGTTCTTCAAAAGATGTTCTGCAGGACAACATCTCTGCTTCAAAGAGCCACTTAGAACACATTAAGATATACATCAACCTGCCATGCAGATTAGGAGAGTATTGCATCTTCATGGAATGGTATTTTTAACAGTAAGGATACTCTCCTCCCAGTTGACCAACAACTTGTCTTCCACATCTAATTCACGGGATCTCTGATCACAAAGAATAGGTTACCACTGTGAACAACTCATATTGTGGGTCTCATACCCATCTCCCTTGATGCATTATCTATCACATTACGTGGTAGACCCTTAGTAAAAGGATCTGCCAGATTTTTAGACGTTTGGATATAATCCAATACAATAACTCCGGAGTTTTTAATTTTTTTGACAGACTTTAACCTTCTCTGAACGTGTCTTGATGACTTCATGTTATCCTTTGAGCTGCTCACTTTAGTGATCACAGTTTGATTGTCACAGTTCATAAGGATACCCGGTACAGGTTTCTCAACTACCGGCAAGTCATTCAAGAGCCGACGAAGCCAATCTGCTTCGACCGTAGTTGTATCTAGTGCTGTGAGTTCTGCTTCCATTGTTGACCTCGTTAAGATGGTCTGCTTGCAAGACTTCCAAGAAACAGCGCCACCTCCATGAGTGAATACATATCCGCTCGTGACATTTATCTCATCAACATCTGAGATCCAGTTTGAGTCACTATACCCTTCAAGCACCTTTGGGCCGGTGTAGTGAATTCCATAATTTGCAGTGCCTTTCAAATAACGCAAAACTCTCTCTAGAGATTTCCAATGCACATCTCCTGGTTTTGAGACAAACCGGCTCAGCTTGCTAATAGCAAAAGAGATGTCAGGTCTTGTAGCACTGGCTAAGTACATAAGCGAGCCAATGATCTGAGAATATTTCAATTGGTCTCTAGCAATTCTCCGATTCTTTCGAAGCAACACACTAGCATCATATGGTGTTGGAGATGGCTTGCAGTCACTGTAGCCAAAGCGACTCAAGATCTTTTCCACATAGTGGGATTGAAGCAATGTAATCCCACCATCATCATCTCTCAACAACTTGATGTTCAGAATGACATCAGCTACTCCTAAATCCTTCTTCTCAAAATAGCGAGATAGGAAATCCTTTACCTCCTTAATAACATCCAGATTTGTTCCGAAAATCAGTATGTCATCAACATACAAGCAAAGCATAACTCCCTCGCCCCCACCATGGCGATAGTACACACATTTGTCAGCTTCGTTCACAACAAAGCCTGCAGCTGTTAAAGTTCTTTCGAACTTCTCATGCCACTGTTTGGGTGCTTGCTTGAGTCCATACAAAGACTTCAGCAAGTTGCACACTTTCCCTTCCTGACCATCTATTACAAACCCATCTGGTTGTTCCATATAAATTTCCTCATCCAACTCTCCATTTAGGAAAGCAGTCTTAACATCCATTTGATGAACGAGAAGACCATGTGAGGCAGCTAGTGAAAGTAGAACTCGAATAATGGTCAGTCGAGCCACAGGTGAGTAAGTATCAAAGAAGTCTTCACCTTCCTTTCGGGTATAACCCTTAGCCACGAGCCGAGCCTTGTACTTTTCGATAGTACCATCAGGCCTAAGCTTCTTCTTGAATACCCATTTGCATCCTATAGGTTTGCACCCATAAGGACGATCAGTTATCTCCCAAGTTTCATTCACCAAGATGGAATCCATCTCGCTACGAACTGCTTCCTTCCAGTAGTCAGCATCTTCAGATGCATAGGCCTCTGAAATAGAACTGGGAGTGTCATCTATGAGATACACAAGAAAATCATCACCAAAGGACTTTGCAGTCCTCTGTCTCTTGCTCCTAATAGGAACTTCATTGTTCTCCTCCACAGGACTTTCAAAGTGTTCCATCAAAATGGCAGGTTCGGTAATTGTAACTGGTTCCTGATTCGATGAACTAGGCATCTCCTGATTAGACGAGGTAGCCATATCCTTCATGGAAAAGATATCTTTAAAGAAAGTTGCATCATTCGACTCCATGATCGTACCGACATTCATGTTAGGTACCTCAGATTTTACAAGCAAGAATCTATAGCCAATGCTATGAAAATCATATCCCAGGAAAACACAATCCACAGTCTTTGGTCCAAGTTTTTGCTTCTTTGAAATTGAAACATTGACTTTCGCCAAACAACCCCATGTTCGCAGATAAGAGAGTTTTAACCTTTTCTTCTCCCATTCCTCGAATGGAGTTATCTCTTTGTTCTTTGTGGGAACTCGATTTAGGACATGACATGTTGTCAATATCGCCTCCCCCTATCATGCCATGGAGAGACCCGATGTGTCTAACATGGCGTTAACCAAATCAGTTAGAGTACGGTTCTTTCTTTCGGCCACCGCATTTGACTGAGGTGAGTAGGAAGGCGTCCTCTCATGGATTATACCATGTTCCGCACAAAAAGCATCAAATTCATTGGAAAAATACTCTCCATCACGGTCAGACCTAAGCCTCTTGATTTTTCGATCAAGTTGGTTTTCCACTTCAGCTTTATAGATCTTGAAAAAGTTCAAAGCCTCATCCTTAGATTTCAGAAGATAACACGGCAGTATCTAGTGGAGTCGTCAATTAACGTCATGAAATATTTCTTTCCATCTTTTGTCAAAACACCATTCATTTCACATAGATCTGAATGTATAAGTTCTAGTGGTGCAAGATTTCTCGTCTCCGCAGTCACGTGAGTCTTACGAGGTTGCTTAGCTTGCACACATACTTGACACTTAGATCCCTTGACAGTGGTGAAACTAGGGATTAAGTTCAACTTCGCTAGTCGCAACATGCAACCAAAGTTAACATGACAAAGACGTGAATGCCATACATTTGATTCACTATTGTTGCAAATATGATTAACAACTTTATTGCAAACGTCTGATAAGGATAAACGAAACAGGCCTCCTGACTCATAGCCTTTACCAACAAAGGTTCCATACTTGAATATTACAAATTTATTTGACTCAAAGACAAGCTTGTAGCCATCTCTACACAGAAGAGATCCGCTAACAAGATTTTTATTGACGGAGGGGACATAATGCATGTTCTTCAGCCGCACGATCTTCCCCGAAGTAAACTTCAGATCGACCGTGCCAACACCATGAACAGAAGAACTTGAACCGTTGCCCATCAGCACGGTTGAAGTCCCTGCGGTCTGATAAGACGAAAACATGGTAATATCACCACATACATGCACATTAGCACTCGTGTCAATCAACCAATCAGGAGAATGACATACTGAGAGAATAGTGGGAAGTATACCATACCCAGCATCCTTCATGTCAATGTCTTCGATGACAACATTAGCGGTCTTGCCGCCTTTCTCAGGATGACGCTTGTCATAGCGATTGGGGCAACTAGGAGCCCAATGATCAGGATCTCCACACACATGACAAGCACCTTTCTTCTTGTCACTCTTCTTCTTGAAGTTCGTGTGTTGTACAGCCTTGTTCTTCCCATCAAACTTTGCTTTACCATCAAGCTTGCCCTTGTTCTTGAACTTGTGGGACTGGAAGTTTTTCTTCTGTACCAGATTGGCACTAGATCCTCCCTCAATACCTTGAGCACGTGTGTCCTTTGCTCTCGCCTTTTCTTCCACATCAAGAGTACCAATGAGATCCGGGACGGAAAACTCATGTCTCTTATGCTTCAGTAAGGTAGCAAAGTTCCTTCACGAAGGAGGAAGCTTAGTGATGATACCCCCGGCAACAAACTTGTCCGGTAGGATACAATTGAAGTGCTCAAGTTCTCTAGCAAATGACTGTATCTCATGAGCCTGCTCAACCATGGAGCGCTCTTCAGTCATCCTGTAATCATAGAATTGCTCCATGATGTACAGCTCAGTGCCGGCATCCGAGACCCCAAACTTGGCCTCGAGTGCGTCTCACATATCTTTTCCATTGTCAATTGACGCATAAGCATCAACTATGTTCTCACCAAGAACACTCAAGAGAGCAGCCTTAAACAAGGTATCCATTTTCTGAAAAGCTTGTGCCTGTTGGGCATCTTGCTCTCCTTCAGGTTTGCCAAGAGTGGCGTCATAGCAACTCATAGTTTGAAACCATAAGACTGCTCTCACGCGCTACCTCTTATAATGGATACCCTCAAACATAGGAGGTCTCATGGAAGCAGCAAAACCATTCGAGGTAAATTGCCTATAATAAGGTTTTTGGATGGGACTGACTATTTAACATCTGACTGATTTCCAATTGGGTTTCAGTCAAATTTCCTGACAAATAAACATATGACACCTGTATGTCCAAACAAGGCCGACAATCGTATGTTTATATGTCCAACAAAACGGATCGGGCTAAATATTCTGACCCGATTCTCACTAAACCAAAATAGAACCGATTCCTGCTCAACTACGCAACTAACAAGGCCCTCCTGAACCACAAAACACCTGCGCCTAACAAAAAGAGAGAAAACAGGAAACAACTGCCCTTCAATTTGCATCCTACGCAAGGACCCAAACTCAACTACCCTAACCCCTCCACAGATCTCCTGTAACACACCACAGCGCAGAACACATCTGGGAGACGCGATGGAAGAGGTGAGCAAGAAGAAAGAACAGAAACAAGTCAGATAGATATGGGAGAGGGGAAAGTACCTGGAGAGAATCAAAAGGGAAGAGCAGCTGCCAATATTTGGGGGAGGACAGAGGAAGATCATCCAAGATATGATCCACATGTCAGAAACTCTCCTACTCCTTTTGCTCACCCTTCTGATGTACAGACACCTTTTACATGAACTTGTCTGTAGAAAACATCAAAGAATCTAGTGAAAAAATGGAATCATCAGCTTCTAACAGATTGAAAAAGCAACACTGAAATTTATTTAGATCAGGGTAAAAACAGCAAACCAACAGGAAACATAGAGTTAAAAAGCATTGTAAATACACACGAAAATAAGGGCATATGGTAAGTACACATGAAAATATGTGCTCCATTACGGTGTAATGAAGCTGCAATTTGCATTGTCAGAAAACTAGGAAATTAGAGATAAAGCATGGACTATGATAAATGTGGGATATTACACTGTAAGGCAACTGAGGATATACAGTGAGAAAATCATAGGAATTCCACTGTAAATACCTACAGTATATATAATGTAAAAAATGAGGTATTTACAGAGCGTAACTCCCTAAAAAAATCTTAGGTATTCCACTGCAATACCTACAAGTTTTACAATGACTATGTAGTAAAACTGGGGGATATTACAGTGAAATCAAATTGAAAAAGCACACTGTGGAATGACAACAATGAAGTAGGCACAAAGACAACAACTCAGAGACATCAGAGAAAATTCACTGAACAAATCAGTGGAAATTGCAGTGCAAACACCAAAGAATGGCAGCGATGAATAACCACAGTAAATTACAGTGCAAACACCAATGATTTACAGTGACTAAGGCCCTGTTCGGCAGCTCTCCAGCTCCGTATAATACGGGAGCGGACGGAGCGCCAGTTTTACAACTCCAGGAAAATGCACTACGGGCCGCTCCGCTCCGGCCGCTCCAGGAGCAGAGCTGCGTAACGGAGGGCTGCCGAACACGGCCTAAAGCTCTAGAATTACACTATACAATATAAGGAATTACTCTGAAAGTAAATTACAGTGAAGGTACACATGAAGTACGGTGCTTCACAAGGAAAATTTACAGTCTAAATACACTTGAATTACTATAAATAAATACAGCAATATACAATCTAGGCACGCAGAAATTAAACAGAAGCAATTCAGGGCATTCTGACAAATTACGGTAAGCTCCTTGGAGGAACATGTACGCACAATGTCACACGAGTCTGCTGTTCATAAGTTACTATTAATCATAAAAGTGTTTGCTGTTCATATTTCTGCTATTATTGACATATAACATTTCAAAATTGCAGATGGGAAGCAAGCAAAGAACAATGACCAAAGGGGATCTACTCACAATGCCACAAGAAGAACTCATTCTAAATGTGAGATAAGCAAATAATGATATCAGAAACTTGAAGAAAAATTATGTGTACATAATAACGAAAAGTTACAATATATTGCAGGAAACATTTTCATTTACTGCCCTGCTACAACCTGACATTATATACAAGGTAAAAGACCTAGTTATCTACATGATGGACCTAGCAAAAGCAAAGCACGACGAAAAGAATAGATTTGTGCAAAAGAGGAGAACTAAAAAATATGTTGAAGCTTGCAGGTACATTCAGGAGATGGGCCTAGGAACACGTGTCAGCAAAGGAAGGAACACGTATCAAGGAATTTCAAGAAAGGTAAGTAAAATAGTTTCTTAATTGGTATGCTTGATTTCAAGAAATGAAGAGAATCGTTCAATGACAGGTGGAGATAAAAGAAGGCGGCAAGAAGAGGAACAGCGACAAGAAGCAGGATGTATCACCAACAACACAAGGCTAGAGCCGAATTTTCAGGAGAGGGACATGGAAGAAGAAGGAAAAGAAAGGAAAATGGAAGGCAAGAAAAGACCAGATGAGATAGAGAAGAAAATGGAAGAAGACATGAAAAACACGAGAATGAACTTTAGGAGACAAAATCCAAAAAGGAATACTTGAGTTGTACTTTGAGGGCAAACATTCTTGCTACCTAAGAGATAGATTTCAGAATGTTTTGCGAAATTTAGAATACATTATGCTTGTTTACAACATGGAACTTGACTATATATTACACAACAAAAGCTAAAATTCTGTTGAGATTTAAATTACCTTTAGTAGACAGTAAAAAATTGTATTATGTGTGAGATTCTCTTAGTAGTTCAGAACTATAAAACAATACTGCAACATTAAGGGAGAAAATAAAATAAATTAGTAGATTCGAAATGAAAAATGTAATAAAACAGTAGCAGAAAGAAACTGAAGTAAACTGCAAGCAAATAAAGAAAAGGACTAGTTACACTTACTATAGGCTGCCAGAATAGTTTATGGTCTTATATAACAAGGAGCAACTGCAAAAATCAGGGAGGAAATACTATAACAATCACAACTAAATTTCAGAGGAAAGCCACTGAAATTTCATGAGATGTGCAAGCAAACAATAAGATACAGAAGGAAAAAAGATTATATATGACCTAAATACAGAACTACAACACTGAAAAACTGTAGTGCAACATTAAAGAGAAGAACAGACTAAAGCCATGCAAGAGCTTAGTATAACAAGGGGGACTAACCACATTCCTTCTTCCAACACATGATAATTTCCTATTCAATGATTTCACCTTCTGAAAAAACAAAAAAAAAATACAAGGGTCAATAGAAACAATCATCATCAAAAACATAATCAACTACTTCAAGAAAACAAAAAAAGCACACACATGATTCAAATAGAACTTGAATAGAGCTTTGACAAAGCCTCCATCATCACTAGAAAGTTCCAGAAAAAAACCAACAAACCCAAATTAAATAAACTGAAAGAGAGAAGAAAGAAGACAATAAAAACTAGAGAAGAAGACAGAAATGACTACCAATGTCATAGCATTAGAACCATCATCCGTGAAGTCATTAGGCACAAATGGATCATTCAAAGAGTCTGCACTCTCAATAGATGATACTAATGGAACGTCCTGGTGAGTGACTTTCCGTATCCTACCCATTAGACTAAAAGGTAAAACAAATCATAAACCAAATGAGAAACATATCCGGGAGCTAGCTCTAAACACATGAATATTGCACAGGAATGTAGCTCAAAAATTGCAGAGGATGAAATAAAATTACAGAGTAATGCAGCTGAAATTTACAGTCAAATTACATTGAAAAAACTGGGGAATTATAGTGTAAGTCTCTGTCAAATTACAGAGTAAATCTGAGGCAAATTCCAGCGTAAATCTCAGTCAAATTACAGTGTAATATCTGGGACATATTACAGTGCAAACATGGGGAATTACAGTGTAAAACTCAGTCAAATTACATAGTAAATCTGAGGCAAATTCCAGTGTAAAGCTCGGTCAAATTATAGTGTAATATCTGGGATTACAGTGCAAATCTCGGGGATTACAGTATAAATCTTGTTCAAATTACATAGTAAATCTGATGCAAATTCTAGTGTAAAGCTCGGTCAAACTATAGTGTAATACGTATCTGGGACATATTACAGTGCAAATCTAGGGGATTACAGTATAAATATTGATCAAATTACAGAGTAAAAGTAGCTGAAATATACACAGAAAATCTAGGGCATATTACAGTGTAAAATCTTGGGAATTACAGTGTAAATCTCGGCTAAATTACTGAGTAAAAGAAGCTAAAATATACAAAGTAAATCTAGGGCATATTAGAGTGTAAATCTCGGGCAAATTACAGTGTAAAAGAAGCTCGAATTTACGGAGAAACTCTGGGGCACATTACATGCATATCTGGGACATTTTACAGTGCATATGACACCACCTACCTGATATTTGCAGACTATATAAGAATGCTACACGGGATACTACACTGCTAAATCTAACACTAAAAATTCAGAACAAATTACAGTCCTACTACACATGGAATTAGAAATTAAATACCCAGGAATTACAATGACAGTGCACAGAGAAAATACACGGGACTACCCCTGGGACTACATGGCTCACTCTGCAAAAATCTCATACATGATTAAGCACTGAAAAAAGCCAAAGCCTAACACGGGGAAACAATTAATACTACCAAAATACAAACAACTACAACAGAAATCAGGGTTGGAGTAGAACTGCCATGAACCAACCAGCTGAAGCAAACACATAGCCTATCTATTTAGCAGAAATCTCCGAACCCTAACCACAAAAGCAACCCTCTTATGACACCTACCACTGCCTACAGCGATGGGTTCAAAACATGGGGACCTAAAACCTGACAACGACACCATAACCCAGTACAACAGACCAGTTCATACATCTACAAAAAGAGTAGAGGGGGAACCAGCGGAATCTACACATACCCCGCAGCAGAACCAACAATTGCATCTACAAGAGCTAACAAAATCCACAACAGCACCAGTAACCTACAGACACCGCAAAACCAAGCAAAAAATAGAGTTAGATCTGGAAGCTACAGGGACAGAAACATGCGAAATATACAGGGGGAGGGGGCAGACGAGAACAACCAACCGGGCAACCGTGAATCAAAAAGAAGTCAAGCTCCAGCAGAGGGGGGTCTCCGGAACGACATGAACACGGCGGAACCGCCTCCTCTTCTCCGTCGCTCTCCCTCTCGCTCGCTCTCTGTCTCTCTACTGGTTAGAACAGTGCCGCCCAAATGAAATGGGGAAGGGAGAGGCGAAGAGAAAATTCAAAGGAAAAAATAAAGAAAACCACACGCACGGGCGACGGGTGACGGGCGGCGGAAACGCGCGCCCGATAAGAAAAGCAGACCCAAAACAACAACTCCGAGCGTGAATCTTAACGTGAGATCGAACGGACACAGATTTGAATGAAAACCAATTGCAAAACAGTCGACTGAAAAATAGCAAAACCGTTTTGGATTGTTGGAAATATGAGCAATTTACCGAATGATTTTATTAACAGAAATAGTAGATAAAACATGGCTAGTATAGCAGTGATGAAATAAGCCATGCGATTTGACAAAGAGAAGGTAAACAGCATGTTCATATATGAACCGTAACTAAACATATCTAGAGCAGACCGTATAGCAGGTTGCATATATGAGTCTAACATATCTAGGGCAAATACTAGAACCAGGAACTGTAGCAGAACCTCTAACAGAAAGGGGAGAGACACGTACGTAACAGCAGCAGGAGCAGAGGCACTGGACTTGGGGTCGGTGTCCTCCATGTCGTCGAGGAGGTTGTCGATGTAGGGGAAGTAGTCGTCCTCGGGGAAGTAGTCGTCGGAGTCCGGGGCGTCCGTGACGAAGAAGTCAGTAGTCGTGCAGAGCGCTCCCCAAAAATCTTATCACCCTTCTCCCGTACAGGACTCAAAAGGTGCGGTTCCGGAGGCCTACTGTCCCGACCAGTGGTGCACGCCGCAAACCGGGATGAGGAAGAACGTAACAGCAGCGCAGTGCTCAGGAACTTGTGGCGAGAGGAGGAAGAGATTCTGGTGCGTCTCTCTGAGAGGAGCGACCTCCCTTTTATAGGCGCAAGAGAAGGAGGCGAGAGGCTGCGCCAGGAGCTGAAGGGAACGCGGGAGACGAAACGAACAGGCAGCAGCCGAAGAGGCGCGCCGTTCGGATTCAGTGTCCTAGTGTGTGGCAAAAATTTAGACATCGGCGCCGCGCCGCGCCGAGGCAGGCGGCGGAGGAGGAGGAGCGCGCGTGGATGTCCCCCTTGTTCTCATGCTCATACAAGTGGGGAAAGAGCCTCTCTTATAAGGAAGTCCAACTCCCACTCAACTAGCAATGTGGGACTAAACATTAGTAGTATCCCTTGCTTTGCACAAATGGGCTAAGTGGGCCTCTAGGATTTATTTAGGAATTTCTGAAATAGTTATTGGCATGTTCCAAAATAGACTAAATTACAGCACACACACTAGTGGATTTACCTATCAATGGATGACTTCTTTATCATACGGGTACCATAGTTAGCTTGGGCGTACTATAATCATCCAAGTGTTTGTACATATTTTTTATTTATTTTGCGGGCTAGGGGAATGGAATCAATACTTTAATAAATTTGATTGCACAAATATATAAGTACCCATGCAGGTTTATCTCGAGCATTATTTCTTCACGACGCTTATGAACTTGCTTAACAATTTTCACACTATCAATTAGTTTTCTGATTTTGGTTGGTACTTTTGTGGTTTTGCCTTGTTTATAGAACTCTGTTCCATCAAGCCTTTTGATTCGATCGTTGGCGTACCATGCATAGCATCGGGACCATACCAAGAATTATGTTCTCTTATGGTGAGCCATTTGAGTCCCTACCGCTGTTTACCGTTTGAAAAGCGTAGGTATACATGCTGATAGATGCATTTCGTGCTAGTTTAGTTTTCTTACCGCTTGCTCTTGATCACAGGCTAACTCTGACACCTGCACAAACTTGCTTGCTTCTTGTACAAACTCTTCGAGCTGAATGTCACCATCTTCAGCTGCTTCTGTAAAATAAAGACAGCAAAGAAGCTGGCAATCTATTGTTTCTGGTGCTTACAGTAGAGGTGAACAAAATAAATAGAGCTTTGGTGCAATTTAGATTGATATACTCCAGGCTCCGGCCATGTTTTGCTAACGAACTTTTCTTCACCATGTTCTTCAAGCAGTATAGATCTTGTTTCGCAACAATATATTAATTTTAAGTAGATTCTTGTATATAACTGCAACTGTAAGACAAATGGATACTAGAACTGGAGACTTATAGTTCCCCTTCAATCTTATTCTACTGGGAGGACGTGTGGAGATTGTACTGCAACAAAGTTGATGCTGGCAGGTTGACATCAGTTGCAGGGAAACTTAAAAAACAAGCTGCTCATCAAAGGAGAAAATGCATTTTGAGAAGCACAGATCACATTACTACTAGGCACTACAACTATCAGGAAATCACACTTGAGAAACTTACCACCAGCTCAATCTACAACAAAGTTGAGCCCTGGATGATTGGTGGATGGTGGTCCTGGAGCAAGCAATGTCAACACCAAAGCACTCAAGTAGAGGAGATTATGGAGAGCATTGCCTCGAGGACAGGATGGATGCAGAATGCTAGCATCGCGGTGCCAATACAAACCAAATATTTGACTTGTTCACGATTTGTTTGATTAATTGATTATATTTTCGTTTGACCTACGTCAAGTTAATTAGTAACTTACTGGAACCTGTATATATACTTAGCTTGATGCGGACATGCATGTTAGAGCCAATGAAATGTTGATCTGGTAGTCGCAAGCATTTATTTTGACATACCCGCTTGCACTGTACATTCTTCTCGACACATGCTTTCGCCCGGCTTTATAGACAAAACAAGCGTTGTACCCTCTTGCATCACCATATGTTCACCATGAACACAAGCACGCACTACTAGGAAAAGGGCTATAGATAGGATTGATTCTAATGGCGCACCGTGGAAGCAGTGCGCCACTACTGTATACTAATGGCGCACCTACTTGTGATACGCCATTAGTGTGGAAGACACTAATGGCGCACCGTAAACAGGGTGCGCCACTAGTATGAATTATTTTTTTTCCATTTTTCCATACATACTAATGGCGCATCTGGTCCATCATGCGCCATTACTATCTATAACTACTAATGGCGCACCAAGCAGGCAGTGCGCCATTACTGTAAATTTTGTTTTATTCTTTTTTTTGCAAAACTACTAATGGCGCATCACCGCGCAGTGCGCCATTACTAGTTTAAACTAGTAATGGCGCACTCTTAGGAGATGCGCCATTAGTATATATACTTATTATTTTTACTTTTTTGCAAAACTACTAATGGGCACTTTAAATCGTAGTTTTCATTTCTCGATTGTATTTCATGGGCACTTTTTGATATCATGAATATTTTTAAATTTCATGGGCACTTTTTGAATTCATGAGGACACTTGATCTCGATTCCCCCTCCATCTCGATCTCGATCCCCCTCCATCTCGATCGCACCCGCACCCTCCCCCGCTAGCTCCACCCATCGCAACCCTCCCCCGCTCCACCGCCGGAGCACCCGGCCCCCCGCACCCGCACTTTTTGAACATATTTTTTAAATTTTTTTACTATTTTTATAAAAAATATTACTGTTATAATTTAAACAAGTTTGAACATATTTAAACACAAATAAATATAAAAACAACATTTAAAATGCATAAAAAATATTACTGTTATGATTTAAACAAGTTTGAACATATTTAAACACAAATAAATATAAAAAACACCATTCCCACTCCACCGCCGACCCCCTGCCCGCACCCTCCCCACTCCACCGCCGCCGCCGACCCCCCGCACCCTTCCCCACTCCACCGCCGCCGACGTCCCATCGCACCCTCTCCCCCGCACCCTCCCCGGCCCGCTCCACCGTCACAAATGGATGCAACTAAAATTGCAAAAAAAAAACAAATTTGATTATATTTCCAAATAAGAAATTTGATGATATTTTCAAATAATAAATTTGATGATATTTTTTCATATTCATAAATATTTTCAAATAACAAATTTGATGATATTTTTTAAAAAATTATTTCTATTTTGATAAATTCTAATGGCGCACCGTGGCGGGGTGCGCCATTAGAGTGGTTGTACTTATGGCGCACTAGGGTTGCGTGCGCCATTAGATCCCTCTCCCCAGTTCACCTGTTCCCCTCTCACTGTTGCCTCCCTCCCTCCCTCGCCAGATCCACTCGACCCAACCGTACGCCGCCGCTCCCTTGCTCCGCCCCCTCCGTCCGTCGCGCCTGCACGACGTCGGTGCCGCCGCCGCCGCTGTGGTCTTGCGCTGCCCCGACGCCGCCGCCCCGACCCCCGCAGGAGTCCACCCCGCCGCCCCCGCGCCCCCCGAACGGGATCGGCCGAGCGCGCGCCGCCCGCTCCTCTCCTCTCCTCCTCCCTCCGACGAGCGAGGGCCTCCTCCGTCCCCTGCAGCAGACGGCGAGCGCGGCCCCGACGTGCCCACCCGGCCTGCCCCTGCCATCCTCCGCCACCGGCCCCTGCTCTCCTTCGACCGCGGTGAGCGAGGACCCGGACGAGCTCGGACCCCGACCCCGACCCCTTCGCCGACCCTGACTCCGACCCCTCCGGCGACCAGGTACCTCTCCTCCTTCCTCCTTCCTCCCTCTCTCCACCATTCCCCATTCCTTCCAACCGATGCTCCAAAAGGAATTTCAAGACAGAAAGCACATGCTCCAAAAGTTAGGGTTCACGATTCAAATTGCACTGCATTTTTGTACTGCATTTTTTGTAACTATATAGGAGAATCAGAGTTCCTGCTACTTTTGTTTGTTTTCTTTTTGAAAATGTGCTATCTTTTCATTAGAGATGGGATGTTTCTACTTTCTAGCGGTGAACATGAGAAGGTTGTGTTAGTTGCTCAGCCTGGGATAGGAAAATAGACCGTGGACTTTCTGAGATGGTAAAATAGATGAGGGCATTGTTCTCCAGGGAAGGTGCAATGGATGTGATTGAAGATTCAGTTCGGTTGTTCCATTAATGATGTCTAGGCAGAATGCTTAATAAGTTTCATCTTGCGGCAAACAACAAGAACTGCAGGACTGCCCTGTTGCTAGGTAGTAGTAGAGTACATGCGCTTGCAAGTTCCAACTAGTTGCTTCAGGGATTGAGTTAATTCATAGATGTTGACCTTCATCCAGTGGCATATAGATTGGAACAACTGAGTTCTGTTTCTTGTTATTTTAGATTGTACTGTGGATTTGATTTATTATCTGCAAAGTGATAAATTTTGAATTTGAACTAATTCAGATTCTCCTATGAAGAAGGCCAGGCCTCGGAAATTGGTTAGTTTGAAGGCCAGGCCCCTTATAATGATGCTTTTCTCTAGAAAAAATGATCCTGGATTTTTTTATGTAATTCTTTGTGGTATTAAGATGGAAACCTGGGATACTATTTCTGTTAGGAGATGGTGTTATATTAAGATGCATATATTGTTATGTTACGCAAATTGTATCATCTTGCCACTTAAGTCAGCCTTCCCTTTAAGCAGAAAATTCAGTTAGGAGCTACTGTTAGGAGATACTGTCAAAAACTTGAGCTACTGTCAAAAAATTCAGTTATGGCATCTAGAATTATGTCAGTTTTGTTTTGTAACTAGAAGACCAAAGTGTTAGGAATTCTGTCCAAACTGTAGTTTTCAGTATTCTGTCCAAACTGAAAACTGTTAAAAAGCATGATGTTTCTTGGATTTCTGTAATGATGATGATGATGGAACACATGGTCTTGGATTTCTGTAATGATGATGGAACATTATAAAGCATTGTACTCCAGTGTGTATGAAGGATACAAAAAATTTAGCAACTTCTTTGATTTTATAAAGTTGTTCTTATATGGGTGAAACTTCACTTGTTTTTAGGCTAGTGCAGGGTGTTGCTTTATTGTGATGCCTCTGAATTACTTGTGATCACATTGAGAAAGACTTGCTAGTTTGTTGGGTTTTGTCTCCGACCATTGTGTCGTGATGAATTTGCAGGTACCCCGAGAGGCCCTTGAGTTTGCCGGAATATCGATTAACTTCCGTTCCGGCAAATTCGGGCACTCCATATGTCCTATTTTCAGCAAAGGTCATGCTGAAATTTTCCGTGAATTTTAGCATGACTTTGCTAAAAATAGGACATATGGGGTACTTGCGACTAATGCCTGTTATCATGCATGGGTACTAATTGGTCTCTTCTGCTGCTTATCAGAGATGGCGGGAAGCAGCCACCGCCGATCTGCGACACCGCAGTACGAGTTGGATGCTTCCGATTTCTTCACTATCATACTTGAGGCTTCAGTATCATCCATGACGCTGGTATATAAAACGAGAGATCTCCCCTTCACCCATCTCATTATGATATCTGTTATTTGCTACATCACTCATTTTCCCAAACTGCAGAGGTTGCCTGACAGTTTTATGAACATGCTGGTGGGTGAAGATCCGCCAAATAATGTGAAGCTGCGACAGGCCGGCAACGGGTTTCGCAGGCAGTGGGATGTGCAGTTGGCGATCAAGAAGGGCCACATGTACTTGTCTCGTGGGTGGGAGAAGTTCTACCGTGCCTACGACCTGCAGCTGGGGTACTTCCTTGTCTTCAGGTACGACGACGACGCCAACATGCTCATCGTGAAGGTGTACAACAAGACTATGTGTCGCATGCGCTACGCTGCCGATGATGATGCCGGTATGTACGTTCTGCCTCTTCTTATTCCTCTACATTTGGCTTTGTCTCACATCGATTGTTAACGGTCATTGTTGCATTTTGGACAGGTAGGAGCAGCAGCAGCGACACTGGCTACAGCCAAAGCAGCAGCGACTATGGCTGTAGCGAAAGCAGCAGCGATTCTGGCTGTAGCGAAAGCAGCAGCGATTCTGGCACCAGCATAGACAACAAGAAGGATGATCCGGACTGGAGTGCGGGAGAAGAGGAGCAGAGTGAGGATGAGGAGCTGCATGATGACGATGGGCATCAGGCTGAGGATGACCTAGCGCTGGTGGTGGCTGACCAAGGGCAAGAGATGGTGGTGGCTGACCATGGGCAAGAGATGGAGGTGGCTGAGGATGACCTAGCGATGGTCGTGCCTGAAGGTGGCCTCGCGATGGTGGTGGTGCCTGACAATGACCACGCACCGGTGGTGGCGCCGGCGATCCCACAGCTGGGCGACATGACCACGCCAATTGTGGTAGAAGACTACATCCCACTACCTCCACTGCCTCCACCGCCTCGCCGCTCTAGGCGCATCAGGAAGATGAAGGAGAAGAAGGAGAAGAACTTCCTACTTTGTCAGGTATGTCAGATCTCCTATAGGTTTGCTATCCAAAATGATATATATATATATATATATATATATATATATATATATATATATATATATATATATATATATATATACTTAGTTACCTATGTTATCTCTAATATGCTTAGTTTCCTATAGGTTAGCTTCATTTTACCTAAGTTGGCTCTAAGATACTAACTTAGAGCTTATATGCTTAGTTTCCTATAGGTTAGCTCCAAAATAACTTATGTTAGCACAAAATGATCAAGTTTACATAATAAGCTTATAGTCTTTTTCTTATTCTTCTTCTTTTCCAAAATGACATAGGTTAGCTTCATTTTACCTAAGTTGGCTCTAATATACTAACTTAGACCTTATATGCTTAGTTTCCTATAGGTTAGCTCCAAAATAACTTATGTTAGCACAAAATGATCAAGTTTACATAATAAGCTTATAGTCTTCTTCTTATTCTTCTTCTTTTCCAAAACTCTTCTTATTCTTCTTCTAGTGTTCTTCCTCTTCTAGTATTCTTCTAGTCTTCTTCTTTTTCTTCTTCTAACTTCTTGTTTATCATTTTGCAGATTTGATTTAATTGACGGAAGCTTGCGTGGATGGAGTGCTTCTTTTCCATTTGTGTTTTTATTTTGTATCAATGTGAAACTTTTGTGAATTGATGGATAACGGTGTTGGATGAACAATGTGAAACTTTTGTAACGACGGAACTATGTGTTGGCTATGTATGTATGTATGATGAAACTTGTGTGTTGGATATGATTGCTATATGGATGCTTGTTGTATATATATATATGTGTGTTGAATATCTCATATGTGAAATAGTGACCTGAGATTAAGAAGAAAAGAATTAAAAAAGTTGTTACTAATGGCGCACTACCATGTGCTGCGCTATAAGTATAGCAGATAATAGTGGCGCACTGTGGGCTATACTAATGGCGCACTACGTGGTGCGCCATTAGAACACCAGATACTAATGGCGCACATGTGGTGCGCCATTAGAATTTAATTCTAATGGCGTGATGCCAGTGGCGCACCAGTAATGCGCCATTAGAAGGCAAATTCGGTGCGCCACTAGCATGCCTTTTCCTAGTAGTGACGCATGTAGCACGATGCTGCGGGCAGATATGTACCTATACTTTAAGCCACATCGTGAGCTTTATCCTATTAGTCTATAAATAGAGGCAAGTTTCTTCCCATATAGCTTCAAATCGAACTACTAGTCCTGTTGGTCGTAGGGTCATTGCCTATTTCTCATTTGTGACTTACGAGACAGGCGAATGTTGTCCGGGCATCATTGGATGACATTAGTTGCACGGAGAATATAATGAAAATGAGATGCATAGGGAATTTTAGCCTGTTCCTGGCAGAGCTTCATAGTGTATTGGGCTGCTTTGTTAGAAAATGTCCCGTTTCCTATACACAAGTGCTAGAGGATCTTTCCCCATGAAGAAATATGTCCCATTTTGTAGCTAGTATCTTTTTTGAGAAGGATAACTCCAGCTTTTGCATCGAGCAATGCACACAGTCATATATTATTTATTATTGAAAATCCAATAGCTAAACAACACCGATCCAGGAAGAAAAAACCAAAAAAACACGAGGTCGTATGCCTTGCGATAGTAACTCCACTAGAGAACCACACAATTCCTAGTTTATGCCTTCAAGAAGGAATCGCTACATGGGCGTCGATGATGGCGATTCCAACCCAAGGTTGATCTCGGTATTTTCATCCTCGAAGCCATGTTTCAACCCACCACCTTCAGCAATGGCACGATGCATGCACATGTCGACCCGAGATTTTGTTTTTCCACCGGAGTGCACATACTCGTCGTTGAAGCCGTCTCTACCATCATCGCTTGTCCCACTGCCAACGCCTGCATAACCAGATACCTCTTGAGAAGATATCAGAGACAAGACAACCCATACCATCTCACATCCCATCACTGTCGCACCATGTTCGATCCAGCAACAACAGAAAAAACATGACACCTTCGCCAGAGCCACCAAACAGCACCTGCCGACAGTAGGCCTGACTTGACGTCCGCTATTGTTCGCCCAGGTTGCCTGGCAGCGAGGGGAGGGATGCATGGCCGAGGATGTGGAGGTTGCCCGGCAGCTATTGTTCGCCCGGGTTGCCCGCTGGGGAGGCAACAATGGTGTCCAGATGTGTTTCTGGTTTCCCTTTATGCCTAAGTTTGCCGAGGAATACCTAGCTAGTGAATGTACTATTCTTATTTTTTGCCCTTTCGCAATGGAGTCGCGTTAGGATTCTTATGAGAGTTGATTAAAGTTTGTTTTTCTTTTGATGTTGAATAGGAGTACAAGGTTATGAGTTAGGACTAAATGGAGAAAATATTAATGGCCGAAGTGACAAATTACCGTGTCTCAGCATTGGGGGTTCGGTCGTTGAGCAACCTTGCTGTCAAGAACGTCTAGACCTTTCCTTTCATGTGTCTCCACACGTATCCAAGAACCTCCGTTTGCTTTTCCGCTACATCTATTATGTCTTTTCTCCACTAAATTCGACAACTAAATGTTCTTATTTTCTACTCCTTCCGTAAACTAATATAAGAGCGTTTAGATCACTATTAGTGATCTAAACGCTCTTATACTAGTTTATAGAGGGAGTACTTCAAGTTGTTGTTTCATGCTTGGTGCGTGTGATGAAAGATCAGGGCTACCTCTAAAATCATCTCACTGAAAAGCTTATCGCATCATCTACAGCCCCAGGTAGCTTTATAAGGAAGTTATGACAAACGAGATCTGAAGAAATATGATTTTTTTTAAACTTGGAGAGCGAGAACTGGACTATCCAAGTACTTCAACTACCTTATCCTAGCCGTCAAATGAGTGGCCATGCTCATTTCTTTGTTTTCCGAAAAAAACTGTAAATAGAAATATATTTGTCGTCGTGCATTTCCACGTGCTTTAATGCAACTGCACTTTGCTTCCCATAAATAGTTAGCTGGCTCTTCCATGCTGTATGATCCACACTAGAAAATTGTAAAGCTTGCTAGTTCGCTTCTCTTGCTAGGAGCAGCACTATCCGGGAGAGGGAGAGCGAGAGCGAGGAGGATGCCATTGACTGGCAGCACTAATACCAGCTAGGCAACGTCTCAGCCATGAGACCACTTCAAGAATGGGAAGCACTAGGAATGTGGCATGCGGTCGGCTATAGACGCCCAGCTCTAGCAAAACTCATAAAGTAGCAGCAAACAAAGCTAGACCGGTACTATGCCGGCCAGTGTGGACATACATGGGCACGCGGCCAACATGGCAGAGTATAAAGATTACTGTTTCAAAGGAATACCTGTAATTGTAGTGTTTTAATCCAGCCTTTATTTGATATTTTTTTACCTCATGTAACTTTCAAGGATGCAGCAAAGAAATTCTTGGCAGGCCAAGCTAAAAGAGACCATAGAGTTTTCACATTATGAACATGCATTTATACTAAAAGAGAGCACCACAAATGATTTCAATGAATCTGATTAGCTGAAGTTAGTTGAATTTCGGTGTAGAAGAGAGAATTTTCTCATGCATGGAAAACCTTCACCGCTTACTACTCAACACCAACACACAACACCACACCACATCACCTCCAGCCTAGAAGAACTCCACGCCCATCCGCTGCCATCGTCGACGACCGCGACCGCTGTTCCAACCATGCCTGAACCACCACGGCCACCTCCAAGCCCAAAATAGCGAGTGCCACCTGATGTCGTCATTTCTAGGCCCAGATCCAAAGCTCCCCGGGCCTCCACCGTCGCAATTCTGGCACGGACATGCCCCGAGGATGAGCTTTGTCGCCACGAACAAGCTCACTGCCAGCTCCGGCCACGTCCACCGGCCTTCGGTGTCACCATATGAAGGAAAGGAAACTCACCCCCACGCCTCCCCCTACAACCTTAGGCAGCAGGGCCTACCGAAGCCGCGGCAGGACGGCTGGCGGAGGGAGCTGGCCAGAAGTCTAGTAGCAGCTGCGAGCTAGAAGTATCCCTAGTGTCCACTGGCGGGTAAAACAGTATGAGTCGTCTTCACCACACCGACTGTCAACATCATATTTGTTATATTTTCGCTGTGGGTTTTGGAGTTAATTTTTGGGAATCAATGATATAACACAAAGTTTTACGAATCGTTAGAGTTACTCTAATAGCGTTTTAATCCTGCCTCAGTTTGATTCTTTTCTAAAATTGTGTAACTGCCAGCAATTAATGGCACTAAATGTAAACTCAACGGTTCTTAACTCTTGTGTTGGGCTTCGATGAATAACAAATGTGGTTAAACTAATTAAGAGTTCAAATAATGGTGTTAAACATCACATGTGCGGTATATCGTTGGGATATAGAGATATAGCTAGGAGGTAGTTTGTATGAGATATATCTCCTCTCGTTTTTCTTCTCCCTCAAGTTGTATCTTGATTCTCTCTTATCTCCTGTAACCGCACGCATGTAAGCCATCGAGGGTTTGTCTCCCCTACTATATAACATGAACACGTCGCCCCCAACAGGGCAAGACGTTTCACCGCTCGCACATGGTAACCAGAGCCTCTCTTCTTCAACTCATCTAGCTATCAAAACCATCTGTGCCGAAGCCACCATGTCTTCCTCCTCCGGCGCTTCCTTCCCGGCTAGTCTCAATGGTCAGGTCACCGAGAAGCTATCCCGCATGAACTACGTGCTGTGGCGGACGCAGATCATACCCCAAATGCGTGGCGCCGGGGTCTTCGGCTACGTCGACGGCACCCAGCCGGAGCCGGCAAAGCTCCTCGTCAAAACCAAGGAAGGCAATGAGACTTCAACGCCCAACCCTCTCCACCCAATCTGGGTCAGGGAGGACCAGCAGGTCCTTGGCTACCTGCTGGGCAACCTCAGGTGCTCCTCACGGTGACCACGGTCACCACTGCGGGCGCGCTCTAGACGACGCTCGCCGGCATGTACTCGTCGCAATCGGCGAGTCGCACCAACAACATCCGCACTTCGCTCATCGATGCGCAGAAGGGCAACCTCTTCGTCGCCTCCTACTTTGCCACCATGCGTGGGTACGCCGACGAGCTGGCTGCGGCGGGCAAGGCGATCCTCGACGATGAGCTTATCTCCTACATCATCCACGGGCTCGATACTGACTACCAGCCTCTGATCTCTGCTCTAGACGCTCGCATAACTCCCGTCACCCTCGACGAGCTGTTCGCCATGCTCTCCAACTTTGATCAGCGGATGGTGCACTTCCACGGGTCCAGCGGTGGTGGCTTCAAGCCCTCCGCGAACTCGGCCTCTCGCGGTCGTGGTGGCTCCTCTCGGCGAGCGGCTTCTCCCAGGGCAGGGGAGGTCAAGTGGAGGCGGAAACGGCGGCAGCTCAAACTCCCGCAATGGCGGGCGTGCTCCCTCCAACAACATAACTCGCCGCGGTGGCGGCAATCCTCGTGCACGACCTGATGCTCCTCGCTGCCAGATATGCGGCAAGTTGGGGCACACAGCAAAAGATTGCTGGTACCGCTATGAAGAGGACGATGACTCCTCTCAAGAAGATGACAAGGTGGTGGCGGCTGTAGATGGCTCCTACGGAATCGACACCAACTGGTACGTCGACAGCGGCGCCACCAACCACATCACCAACGAGCTCGAGAAGGTGACCATGAAGGAGAAATACCGCGGCAAGGACCAAATCCACACAGCTAGTGGTGAAGGTATGGAGATCCGTCACATTGGTCATTCAAGTTTCAGTACCCCTTCTCGTAAAATTCATCTTAGGAAAATTTTGCATGTTCCAAATGCCGATAAGAGTCTCCTTTCTGTCCATAGAATTGCCCTTGATAATCATGTCTTCCTTGAATTTCACCCTTATTTCTCTTTGATCAAGGATCAGGCGATGAAGAGCATTCTCTATCGAGGTAGATGTGTTCGTGGACTCTGTCTGTTGATTCCGGAGCTTAGGAGACTGAATAAACGAGCTTGTGGTGCTATCAAGCTTTCATCCACACGATGGCATGATCGTGACATGCTTCTTTTTCTTTAGTTGAAAAATTGCTTAGAAAGAATAAACTCCCGTTTGTTGGTGAGCACAATATTGAAACTGTTTGTGATTCCTGTCAACGAGCTAAAAGTCATCAGCTATCCTATCTTATTTCTACTCGTGTTTCTACCAAACCGTTGCAATTGATTTTTTCAGATGTGTGGGGTCCTGCCCCCAACTCAGTTGGTAGACATACATACTATGTTAGCTTCACAGATGACTACAGTAAATTCTCCTGGATTTATCTTCTCAAGAAAAGATCCGATGTTTTTCAAGTCTTTAAAAACTTCCAAGCACTCGTTGAACGCCAGTATGAGAAATTAAATTCTTTCTTTCAAACTCTCGGCATCTCTCACCATGTGTCATACCCCCACGCTCACCAACAAAACGGTTCTGCCGAACGCAAGCACAGGCACATTGTTGAGGTCGGCTTAGCTCTTTTAGTTGGCGCCTCCATGCCTCTAAAATTCTGGGATGAAGCTTTTCTCACAGTTGTTCACATCATTAACATGCTCCCTAGTCGTGTTATCAATAACAAAACTCCAGCAGAAAGGCTACTCCACACCAAACCTGACTACACATCCCTTCGTGTTTTTGGGTGTGCATGTTGGCCAAATCTTCGCCCATATAATCAACGGAAACTTATGTTTCGCTCAAAACAATGTGTGTTTCTTGGGTATAACACAAAGGTGTGAAATGCCTAGATGTATCCACAGGGCGTGTTTATATATCCCGTGATGTTGTTTTTGATGAAACAAAGTTTCCCTTTGCTGATCTTCACCCCAATGTCGGTGCACAACTTCGCAAGGAAATTCTTCTCCTGCCATGTCACCTACTCGGCCTTGATCACGGGGGAAATACTTGTGATGATTCAATGCTGACTAACCCTCCTAATGGTGCACATGAGTCCTCTGGTGATGTTGCAGGAACAAACATTGAGAAAAATGATGAAGAAATCGAGCAAAATGATGAAGAAATTGGTTCTCAAGCGCCATATTTGCTGTGTCCAGCTTTAGGGAGCAGATCCTCCTCGGGATCGCCGCCGAATCAACAGCAGGGCAGAGGATCTGCGCTGGGATCAGCGTTGGCAGGTGCGCCAGAGCCGACCGTAGCAGAACCTGCCTCCCGCGCGGGTGTTCGCGGCTCCACGCACGCCACGCGCCAGCCCTTGGGTGGCGGCAGCCCCGCGCCGGCTCCGCTCCAATCGCCCGCCTCCACGTGGCGACACCCTAGTGGCTCGGGCGGTCCGCGGTTTCGCGATGAACCGCGCTGTTACAAGCGGCGCGCCCAGGTGCAGCCGACCGACGTGGGGTCCAGCGCTGACCCATCCAGCCGCGTGGGCGCGGGCTTCGGGGCTGATCCGTGTGGCCCCACGCAATCAGCCGCCCATGATGAGCCGGTAGGCTACCCGGGATCCTCTGCGGCTGATCCAACCTCCCCACTGCATGCTGGAGACACAGAAGATCCGGCGCGGGTACCGAGCGGATCCCCCTCAGGATCACCTACACCAGCAACTCCCGTGCATGGCTCCGGATCCTCTGCACCGGCTGATTCTGTGGTGCAATCTCGGCGGCTCACATGGTTGCAAAAATGTGTAACTCAGCCTCTTAATTATAAACACATAAGTAAATATGGTCTTGTTTGCTCTACAGATGAACAAGCTGAGCCAAGAACTCTGGATGAGGCACTTGGAGATGAAAGGTGGAGAAAAGCAATGATGAAAGAATATGTGGCACTGAAGAAAAATAAAACATGGCATCTGGTTCCCCACGGCAAGGTAAAAATCTTATAGATTGCAAGTGGGTGTTCAAAGTTAAGAGGAAATCTGATGGAACTGTTGATAGATACAAAGCTAGGCTTGTTGCAAAAGGATTTAAACAGAGATATGGTATTGATTATGAGGATACTTTCAGTCCTGTTGTGAAAGCTGCCACTATTCAACTTGTTCTCTCTATTGTTGTGTTTAGGGGATGGAGTCTCAGACAGCTAGATGTACAGAACGCGTTTCTTCATGGTGTTCTGGAAGAAGAGGTGTACATGAAACAGCCTCATGGGTTTGAGAGTAAATCTAATCCTTCATTTGTTTGCAAACTTGATAAAGAACTTTATGGCTTGTAGCAAGCCCCACGAGCATGGTACTCCTGTCTTAGTCACAAGATGCAATCACTTGGTTTTGTTCCTTCTAAGTCAGATACCTCACTGTTCATCTACAATAAACTCAATACATGCATATTTGTTCTCATATATGTTGATGATATCATTGTTACAAGTTCATCTAGTGAGGCCATTACATCATTGTTGAAGGACTTAAGTGCAGAATTTGCTCTCAAGGATCTTGGAGATTTGCCTTTTTTCCTTGGGATTGAAGTGAAGAAACACAAGGATGGGCTTCATCTCTCTCAAGAGAAATATGCAACTGACGTGGTAAAAAAGGCAGGTCTGCAAGGTTGTAAACCATCCTTTACTCCTTTATCCAACTAAGAAAAACTATCTCTCACAGAAGGGCAACTCTTGAATCAAGAGGACAGTACAAAATACAGGAGTTTAGTAGGTGCACTACAGTACTTGACCCTAACAAGGCTTGATATTTCCTTTGTTGTCGACAAAGTGTGTCAGTTTATGCATGCTCCTACTAATGTGCATTGGACTGCTGCAAAACGCATTGTCAGATATATCAAACACACTTTGAATGTTTGCCTCAATTTCATCAAGTAATCCTCAACTCTTGTCAGTGCTTTCTCTGATTCTGACTGGGCAGGTTGTCTGGATGACAGGCGCTCCACTGGTGGATTTGCAATATTCTTTGGACCTACCTTGATTTCATGGTGTGCAAGGAAACAGGCCACCGTGTCTCGGTCTAGCACAGAGACAGAGTACAAGGCATTGGCAAATGCCACGGCTCAAAACATATGGGTCCAATCGATGCTAAAAGAACTTGGTATACAAAGTTCTCAAGCTTCATGTTTATGGTGTGATAATCTTGGTGCTACCTACTTGTCTGCAAATCCAGTTTTTCATGCCAGAACAAAGTACATAGAGATATATTTTCATTTTGTCAGAGAAAGAGTTGCACGGAAACAACTTGATATTCGGTTCATTCATTTCAGAGATCAAGTTGCAGACGGGTTTACCAAAGCCCTACCTATCAGAAGCTTTGAAGAGTTTAAACATAATCTCAATTTGATGAAGTTGTGATTAAGGGAGAGTGTTAAACATCACATGTGCGGTATATAGTTGGGATATAGAGATATAGCTAGGAGATAGTTTGTATGAGATATATCTCCTCTCGTTTTTCTTCTCCCTCAAGTTGTATCTTGATTCTCTCTTATCTCCTGTAACCGCGCACATGTAAGCCATCTAGGATTTGGCTCCCCTACTATATAACATGAACACGTCGCCCCCAACAGGGCAAGACGTTTCACTGCTCGCACAAATGGATGTTCTTGTTTCATCGTTTCAAGATTTCGTTTCAGTTCCTGAATTTGATGGACTACATCCACGACCAGATTGCCTCTCGCTCCCAGCTCACATCGCTCGGGCTCCATGCTCGCTGACGCTGCACACGCCGCACCCACAGTCCCCGACGCCAGGCTGCAGCACCGCTTGCCAATGCCACAGATGCCCCTCGCCTCATCCCCCGGGCTAGCCCACATGGTAGCAGCTTGTGGGGGCGTGCTCGCCAGTTTGCTCGAGCCGGACCAGGCCAGAGAAAAACCCGGCGGGCCAGAATCGGCTCGGAGAAAAGCGGACCATAGACTGGCTCGACCCGTGCCCAGCTCGGCTTGTATCCAGCTGTATTATGACACGTACTGAGTTTTGTTATTAGAAAAGAAAAACACGACCCCACTTATTTCCTTTTTTTTAAACAAACTACAATTGAAGTTGCTTACATACACTCACCTCTACGAACGAACGCACATCTTATCCCTATGAACACTTTTAAGAGACCGAGACTGCATAGCATTTTGATATTGACGAACTCATCACAGGCGCATCATATTCGACGGGAACGTCTCCTCCCACTGAATGACATCCGCCGAAATTTTTTAAATAAATTCAAGAAAATGCGAGCACCAATGTCAAGTCTAGATTTTAAACCCTGCTGAGCTAAGGATATCACTGTCCTCCTAACCATCTAACCACAGGTTGGTTTGCCACACCGACTTATTTCTGGGCATGTCAAGTGTGCATACGTGTTCGTGCTCTGTATATATTACTGCGATCCTCTTTTACCATTTGATTTTCGAACGAGTTGCTAGCTCACAGCACATGTATGTCATAGGAGAGAAGGTACACAATAAATAACGGCACATGATTTTTGGGACATGGTAGCGCGTGAGGATAGAATTTGGGCAGTCCATCCATGCTATGAGATTAGCAACTAATACAGTGAATTAATGAATACCCAAACAATACGACATATTAATTCAGCAAATACATGTGCATGGTTTGGTAGCTAGCCATCTTAAATGGAATTTAATACAAGCGATTACACATGCAAAATATGGTCCTTACCGTTCTGCCATGTTAATGTGATGCAGGCCATTTAAAACGCTGGTCAACACCGTTTAAATATGTCTATCTCAAAATTGTATGCCTTGAATGGCAGTTAACAAGTGTGGGCCTGCCGTTTTCGTTTTCATTTGTTTTGCCCAAGTTCATTTTGCTCGTGTACTATTGAGTGTATTGTTGTATCAGTTCATCAGAGCTCTTCGTTCATTTTAATGCTTCGTGGATGATAGGATATCCCCCTAAGAATTAATGTATGTAAGATAAACGCGTTGTGATAATAACAAATTTCACAGGAAGGTAACAGTAATACTCCTACACTGTACAACCTTCTTCAACCTGCCACTGAGAAGGTGACCATGGCATCAAGCTCAAGCTACGGCGGAAGGTTAGCCATTCGTTAATGTGCACTACTATGGCAAGACCTTTCCTATGCTCAAAATATGTGCTCAGGCGAGTTTTTGTTATTCATTTCCAAGGCTCGTTGGTAACCTAGTACAGGAACTTGCAATATCCACCAGCTGACTTTGCACAGGTTGCATACCCGTGATGGATTAGATCATAAGAAGGTGTGTTGAAGGGAGCTGATGAACTAATCCATTCAGGCCATAGGATGAGCGGATGGAGAGCTACCTGCTCTGAATGTGATCAATGGATATTTTTGAAGGAGATATAATGAACTAGACTTGAACATGGAGGGCAGTGGAGCATATGATAGAACACATAGCAGGGAAGGCCAGCAGTTGAACAATCAGAGTCTAGGAGAAGGATGAATGTGAGGGAGTGAGCACCGGCTGGTGTGAGGATGAGTAGAAGTAGAAAGTTTGGTGCATGTTATCGTTGGTAGCAGCTGTCCATGGGGTAGAGCTTATGAACTAATGTGAGACATGCGAGTGGAAGAGATTGCAAGAATCAGGGGAAGATAAGGGAGGAGCTGCAGGATGGAGAGGGCTGGAGATAAATAGTGCTGGATGCCTGGTGTGTTTGGTTACCTGGGTGGCTCTAGCCTGCATCGCATGGGGGATCCTGGGTGAGCCTGGCCTGGGTGAGCTGATGCAAGTATGAGCTGAGATGTGTGTTTGGTGGATTGTACGAATATGGTGCATGAGACATGCTGTATAAGACAGATGTTGATTGGTAGGCTGCATCAGTACTTGCTTTCTTTGTCAATTAGAGACACGGCAACCCATCTGAACTGAAATCCAAACTGAAAACAAGTACTTGTAAGGCAAATCTGAACATAGATCAAACTCAAAAAGTTTGAAGACAAATAAAACAAGTGCTTCCAACAGTTTGGACTGAACTGAAATCAAACTCTCTCCAACAGTTTGGAGATTTCCTTAGAGTATTGACAAGTACTATTTGATTTCAGTTTGGAGACAAAGAAAACAAATCTGAACTGAAATCAAACTCCCTACAGCAGTTTGGATACTTGTTTTCTTTATCTACCAGATTTTAGTTTGGAGTAAAACAAATCTAAACTCTAATCTGAACCAAACTGTAAGAGGTAGTGCAGGCAGCGACACTAGTCAAGACTTTGGTAGATGGGGTTTCGATGGCCGTGGTGGAGGTGGGCTGCCGGGAGGACATGCTAGCGCCGGAGATTCGACTCCAGTAACTGGATTGGCGGCGGTGGCGCAGTTCAAGGGGAGAGATGTGGAAGAAACGCGGCGCCGGTTGCGTATCGCGACGCGCAGGTGCTCCCCTCTCCCTCCCCCCTTATTCCTCTCGGGCGGTAGCAGGCGGCGTGGCGAGCTCTGGCGAGCTCGTCGGCAGGCGGTGGTGCGCGCAAGGATGGCGGAGTTCAGCGATAGTGGAGGAGCGTCGGTGACGTCATCATCCGCGAGGGCGTGGAGGCGCGCCGACGGTATCATACTCCGGCGAGGGTGTGGAGTAGCGCCGGCGGCGTCATTCTCCGGCGAGGGCGGTGAAGTCGTCGGAAGACGATGGGGGGCGATTGCGAGTTGGACGGGAAACGACGAGGCGGAGTGGGTTGCATCGCGGGTGCAGGTAAAAGGCAGGAGCGAGCCTGCACGAGAGAAACACTCCGATCCTGCGTTTCCCTCGGCCTGGCTGGGAGGCCTCTTTTTGCATGGACTGGGCCAGGCTGAGGAAGTTATGCAGCGGACCAAACATGGGCTATTTTGCATCTCGGGTACGAGCCAGGTGCGAGCCACCCAACCAAACACGCATCTGATCCAAATAAATGTCTGAGATGGGAGCAGCCCACACCTCGGTTCAATGCCCCGCCCCTCCCTTGCAGGCTATCTACTGCGCATGTCAGTTGTAAAAATACGCGGCTATGCATACTATTATATGGGGGTTGAAATTATTATACGGCTCACGCGTATTAAAGTTGCACGAATCACGCGAGGACATGCGGTGTGGATACCAGCCGCGCGTGGCCGCATGTCCACTTGCGATTATTCGAGTGTTTGCTCCATCTATAAGGAGGTCAGATCTAATGTAGCAAATACATTCCTGTAGCCAAGTTAACACTCTAAATTGTAATGTTTGCCACCTATTTCTTTTAGACTGAAGAGTACGAGGCGGAAGAAGGTGGTGACTGATGAGGATGACATCTATGGCTACGTGGTGGGAAGCTTTAAGAATGGGATGCTGCAGAAATAGAGTAAAATGCACTGGTAGTCATTGAACTTGTGTCGATAGCTCATTTTGGTCACTGTACTTAAAAATATGGTCAATACGGTCACTAAATACGACTTCATGTAATTATACGGTCACTGAGCTCGTTGTATTGCGTCGTATTTTTCCTAGTTGACTGGTCAAACTGTTTAGGTGGCACCTTTAGTTCATGTTATCTCTCTGGCTATGCGGGTCCGGGCCCAATCTGTCAGTGTGTGAAATAAAAAACTTATATTATTGGATGGAGGGACGTCGCACTGCATGCTACACCACGCACACAGCCGGCAGCAAACTTGACGGACGTACGCGGCATGCACGGAGGGCCGGGCCTCCCGGCAGCGACGCGCTGATGCGCCACTCTCATCCCTGGTTGAACATACGGACGAACAATGGAGGGAAGTCGATTTTGAGCATATCGGCGTGACACCGCGGGCTCCTGGTTCAAGGCCACACACTACCAAGGCGTCAATCTCCAGCTTGATTCGCCCTGTCGTCTACTCGTCCATCAGCTCGATGAGGCCCAACGCCTTCATACAAAACGGTTTCTCCTCGTTACCGTCGTCCATGTCCGGCCGGCCAAGAAGCATCTCCGTGTCAGCAGAGAACACCATGAGCCGTACGTTGCCGGGGAAGAACTGAATGTTAGCGCAGGCCCAGGCTCACATCACAGGTCTCGTGGAGGAAATTTATGTCTGCCAAAGAACGCACGAACGAAGAGCGACACAAATACACAAGGACGAGCGGGTTGACTGAGATCCTCGAGAAACTAGTACGCGCGCATGCACATAGAAAGCTGGCTGCTGGATGGATTCTTCCAAAGGACAAGCACGTAAACACTAGCACGTACGAATCGATTCCGCGGGGCCGGAGATGCAGGAGAAACTTGCGAATCGATTCCGCCGGGCGCCGGCCGGCCGGAGATGCAGGAGAAACGTACGCGAACCCGCTGATCTGATCTGAACACACGCACACGGCGTCGGGTGGGATGGGATTAATTTAGTTAATTAGATTATCATCATTCAAGAACAAATCTACTTTAATATAAAATAGTTCGATGCAAAAGAAAACAATAATAAGGGATTGCTCGACGGGTTTAACACAGTAGAAAGTGCGTTCAATTTGCTAGCGCACATGCGTGTGCAGCAACAGGTTTCTAGTTTGATTCCCATCTATGCCTAATTTTATTTATCTAATTTATTTATTTCCTCACTGACAGTTAGGACCCACATAGGAAGAGAGAGAATATGAGCTTTGACTGGTCAACTAGACAAAATACAAAAAAAAAACGATGAGCCAGTGACCGTATAATCATCTAAAGTTGTATTTAGTGACCGTATTGATCGTATTCTTAAGTATAGTGATCAAAATGGGTTATCAACACAAGTTCAATGACTACGAGTGCATTTTACTCGCAGAAATATTAGTTGGCAAGTGTCTACACAAAACCAGCCTATTCGCTAGTCTGTTACATTGTTATAGTGCACGAGATGGTTCATGTCGGCCGTGATGTGCCAGAGTTCCTGGCGCACAAGCTTGGCACAACTTATCTAGACTAGACCACACTTACACTACTGTTTCCTCCTACCATACAGTGACAGGATAATGGTCTATAATTCTGAAATATATCCTCCAATTAATACTCAAGGCCAAGTGGATTACTGTTTTGCCCTTTGATTACAACTAGGTATGTCATAGGGGAGAAACCACACGATCAATGACCTGTTTAATAGTTGGCAAAACACAAGTGCTAGCCTTGCTCCATGTATAAATACATTGAACCAATTTGTAATTGACTTCTCTGTATAGAAAATTCAAACTTGAAGTTGTAATACTTGACATCTTTTTTTTTTGGTGTGTTTGGTTAACTTAGAAATTGAGCATACGCTAACTTGGAAAATACACACGTACTACGTTGGAAACAACTACACACTATACACGTACTACATATACTAACTGCAAAGTACATGTACATGAACGTGAGTGATGTTGGTGAAGACCACGTTGATGAAGACCTTGGCGATGAAGTGTCGGCGATGGCGTTGCAGCAGCGTGTCGACAGTGATGCGTCGCTTGGAGGTAGTGGCGTAGCTAGGGGGTGGCCAGGGTGGTCCATGGACCACCCTGAGATTTCCCTATAGCCAATATATTATAATAAAAAATAGGAAATTTAGTAGGAATAATTAAATACAAATGAAAGTTCTACTGCTGGATCACCCTGGATTATTGAGCTGGCTACGCTACTGCTTGGAGGCGTCCCTCGTGGCTATTAAGTGTCGACACACCGCCGCCGCCTCGTCTATAGATGGACAACGAGCATCCTCTGGCAGATTTTTTGCAAGATGCGACCTCGACAATGGCTAGACCGCGTCACGACGACGGCATCAACCGCGTCATCCACGACACTATGACTGCATCGACACGGCATCACTATAGTCACGACCCTTATACGGCCACACTGTCATCGGATGATTTCAGACGGGACACATGGATATTGGAATTTTTAGTTCACACTGATGATGTCATGTGTTACTAGAGCAGAGAGGGAACTGAGGCCAACCAAAGTGCAAATGAACTATGTATCAATTTAAGAGAACCTTTAAATTTCTCCTAAGATAAATAGTCAGCCTAGCTGGTGGTTGGTGAAGAACCGAAGTCCCCGTATCGCTTGTGGCATGTGCACGCCATCAGCCTTGGTCCTTGGCTCTTTCTTACCCCACGTAGCTTGGAAGATCTAAGAAAGCGGTACAAACTTGCTAGTGTTTTCCTTCCGTAATATACACTGATCGAAATGGGATGCATTGGGAATTCGAGCATCACCCTCAGAGACCTGGGCCCAGTTCTTTTGGGCGATTCTCCCAGAATCGCCCCCCTCCCCAGCTTTTCCCAGAATCGTCACTCCAATTTTTTTTACAATCCTATTTAGTTAAAATCTAATTAGCTAGGATTGTAAAAAAAATATAGAGTGACGATTCTGGGAGAAGCTGTGGAGCGGGGTGATTATGGGAGAATCGTCCAAAAGAACTGGCCCCTGATATGTTCTGTAAGCATGTCTACACTCTACACTAAGATCACTTTCGCGTCGCAGGGAAATGTTAACTGACAGACGATGCGGGTATCCAACAGTCAGTTTCACAGATGATGTTGCAAGAGAGAACAAGAATCCAGGATGTACCTCTTCTTCAAGTGCCGTTTCAGATTCCGCCTTTGGAATTAGCAAATGAATGGCTTAATCATCCAAGCATTGACCCTACAGTGTGGCACCTAGAAATATCGGTCGAAGAATGGTGGGTCAACCGATCCGGTGTCTCCGCCCCCAATAGAAAGGCCATGGTATACCTCAATATTCTCATTAATTAAACCGTATAGAAGGAAAGGAACACCCAAGTATTTCGCCAAAAAAGCACCATGGATCATTTTGATCAAGAGCATCAAATGTGAGGCGAAGCTTTGGATCTCAGTGGGTGCGAAGAAATTGGGAACAATTATACCAGGAGAGTAACGTATTTGTGTATTGTGGTGTCTTGTAACTCAAACTTTATTATCTTCTTAATTAATAGATGAGGCGTATCTTTTCTCTTCATTTGGAAAAAACAGTCAGTTTCTGGTTTGCGGTTTCATTTCAAAAAAGAAAAAATAATCTCTGCTCTATATGCCTCTAAACCTGTGAAGGATCGGAGCTCAACTCATCTTATGTATGTGCCGGATATGTCCTAGGACAGCGTCTTTTCTGGCATGAGCGACACTTTCCTGCCTATCGTGTCAGTAAACTGAAAGGAAATTACATGTGGAAAAGAGTAAACTGCCGCGCCGCTTGGCAATCCAGGGAAATATTTAGTTGATTTGTTGTATTATATTAATAAAGTTTCGTTCTTGTGAGGAACGTGCACAAGTGAAAACAAACATTCTTGAAATAAATAATAGACCTGGAACAAAACTGCAATCACAACAATTTGCTAGTTCACATGTTAAATCATAGGAAAAACATTCATATCTACATGTCTTTCCTAGTTGGTGCAGAGACCGGGGAAGTGAAATTCTCCCCTATTTTTAAGTGGCCGCAAGCATCTCTCCGATGCAGAGGCCGGGGATGACCTCCTTTTTCAAAAATAATAAAAAAATATCTACATGTCTTCCATCATGTAGATGTTGATTGCACTCATGCATACGCCCTCTGGTTGAGAGAGAAGGGCAGATGCACCGTGCAAACTAGGAAGATCGCTGGAGGTAGCTGGTAGCCCCCAATTACTTACTAATCTTGATCAGTTTTAGATAATTGAGGATGGACAAAACTACCGTTTTTAGGGAATTTATTGGGGTGTATGGAAGCACGTCTCAGAGCGTTTATTGGTTCCCTACCAGTCTACGAATACATGAGTGGGATAACCGGCTAACTGTGGTTGAAGAACTAAAGTCCCAGACACTTTTGCATGGCGTCCTTAAGTAAGGCACCTGTCGTCTTCCTTCTTACATATACTTAGCTCACAAGACTTAGAAACAGTTCTACATATTGTGCTTTCGTTTTTCATGTTTTTGTCTCAGAGGATGAGATGCGGGAAGGGGTGATGAGGACATTAAGTAGCACTATGATGTGAGAATTGGGATGCATGGGGAATTGGAGCATTGCCTATACTACCCGGGGTTCTATGCTTAGTAACTATGTCTACAGTAGAATGTTCTCAGGGGTGCAGACGAATGTTGATTGATTACTCGTAAGTCTTGTCATCCTGTGATTGTGCCCATCTGGTTCACATTTTACCTCAGCGTGACTTCTTGCGCATCAGTTTGTGAAGGGCAGAGAATCCTGAAATCCCTCTTATCTGCAATTTGTAGCGTATGTCTCGGCTTGTCCAATTGGCTAGCTTTACCGGAATATTGACTATATACAACCGCTTGGCTGTTTTCTTTTTGTGAATGAACCCCTCGGTAATTTAGGCCAATACCTAATTGATTTCTTGTATTCTTAAGGAAAATTTTCATCCGTAACTCAGCTCACGGACATTCACTCAAAATTAATCATGTCTCGTAGTTGTTGTGAGGCATGTGCTCTAGTTGAGGCAGATCTGCCTGCCTCGAAATGTTCCTTGTTGCTTTCTCATCTATGGAGGTTTTCTAAAGGGTGCCTGCTTTTGAATTCAAAGTCAAATCCCCCCATATCCTAATTTCTATTAGTGAATGGAAATCTGAGTCCGATGTCAGGCCAAGATATAACCACTGAAGCTAGTATGGGTACATGTCACCAGGATTCCACCCACCACTTCCCCATTTTCTTAGTTTGTGGGTCTGGTCTGTCTGAGCCTCCGTGGCCTTTTCTCATCTATGTTCACTTGGTCTGTCTAAGCCAGCTTCTTTCTCCGCCGGCAGGGCGCGGTTCCGTGCACGTTGATGGCTGGTGGCATGGGAGGAGTGGTACGACACCGCCTCATCGACGGCAAGCACGATGCCTGTGCCGCCGTGCTCCACCGCGTGCCGGCCTGGAGCAACTCGTCACTCCTCTGTGAGCTGGCTTGGAGCGGCGAGTTGCTGAACCACACGCCGGGTAGACGCCGCCACTTGCTCCTTCACACGCCCCCCTGAAGCCTCGCCCACTGTTCTAACGGCCTGGAGCAGCGAGGAAGGTGGAGGAGCGAGTTGCCTAGCTTGTCTCCGGCGAGCTAGGCGGGCCACCAAGCCGGTTTTTATGTCGGAGAACCTCTATTTCTGCTGGCCAGATGCTATGGAGAGTGTGGAGAATATGGTGCAAGGAGGAGATGGGTAGCGGAAGTGTGGTGTGATTCTTGCTAGGCGCCAGGCCTTGTTTAAATAGCGGGCGGACGCGATGAGCCAATCTGGGTTGTGCTTAATGTTGGCCGGCTCGCAAACAGACATGTGGCCGCAGTGGCGGAGCTTCTCAGGGGCCAACCTGGGCCGTTGCCCCCCCAGCCCATGAATTTTTTCTGAAATACCCCTTAGTATTTGGCCCATATCTCAAGCAAAATCAGCCCAAAATACATATTGTTTGCCCCCCAGCCCATTGCCCCCCCTAGATTTCAGCCCAAGCTCCGCCACTGTGTGGCCGGTGTAAGTTTCTCAGCAGACACGTAGGTTTAATGAACGTATGTGGCAGTCTATAGCCGTTTGAATGTGTCAACGAGGCGTCTTCAGCCGGGCGTGCACCAGACGGCGTTCTCTCGACCTGCATGCTGCTCTCTTTGTCGGCGTGCCGCTTCAATGTGGCAGCGAGTGGTCCCCTCCGCTCTGATATGACATTAATGATCAACGGCCGCTCTAACAGCAGCATGAATGCGGGTAGCTGATGTCGGGCGAAAAAGCACCCAGACAAGGGAGGAGGGTATTGGGTGGGCCTGGGTAGTCAGAAGTGGTTTGTGAGAAAATGCGCGTCCGGACCGGCTGCAGGCTGATGTTAGACCACATTGAATGACAAAACGCGTTTGGACCGCATGTTTCCTGGTGGTTTGAGGGTCGGTCTCGAGATGCTCTCATCTCATCTTTGTACATGCGAATTTGTCATATGTTTGCCTCAAAATGTTAAATCCACATCTTATAGCATTTGTCGTAATCACTAGTAGAAAAAGACCCATTTGTCCTGTTTCTGGAACCGGGACTAAAAGATCGGTACTAAAGCCCCTCCCCCCTTAGTCCTGGTTCTTATACGAACCGGGACTAGAGGCCCTCCATGTGTTTGCTTTCTTTAACCTCTAATCTCTAATCACCCCTCATCATTCCAAATCATCTAACTTCCCGGCCGGTCACCCATCCTCTCACTACTCTCTATTCCCCCTCGTCTTCAAGTATGCACTTGTTGTTTTCCTGACAATAGTAAGATGTCAATCCTATTAACCCTCAGGAGTTTAGCTTGAGCATTAAGTCACACGTTTCACTATTTGAGTTTGAAACTATTATTCTAAAAAACAATAATTATTTAGTAACACTAATATTTCTTGAATAAGTAGTTTGACCACAGTTTGCCAGATTTGACCAAAATTCAAAATGCTGAAAATAATTATTTAGTAACACTAATATTCTTGAATAATTATTTAGTATCACTAATACTTCTTGAATAAGTAGTTTGACCAGATTTAACCAAAATTTTAAAAAAACTGAAATTTGAGCATAACCTTTTTGATATATTATGCGTTTTTTTTCGACATCGTATGCAAAAGATATGGCCGTTTTACTTTTTCATAACACATTTTTGCAAAACATGTCGAAATTTAGGTTTTTTAATTTCCTAACTAATAAATATAGTAACATAACTACATCTCGAAGGATTTTAATTTTTAAAGTTTTTATCATTTTCTTTTGCTTTTACAAAACTGAAAAGGTGATCGGGGGAGGGGGGGGGGGGGGGTAGAGTTTGAAAATGGACCTTTAGTCCCGGTTTGAGACACGAACCGGGACTAAAGGCATTGCACCATTTAGTCCCGGTTCGTGTCTCAAACCGGGACTAAAGGTCGGCTCATTTGAACCGGGACTAAAGGCTCATTTGAACCGGGACTAATGCTTTTAGCCGCACGAACCGGGACACATTAGTCCCTGTTCGTAATGCAACCAGGACTAATGTGTATATTGAGATGTGACCAAAGCTCTGTTTTCTACTAGTGATTCGAGCTGTTTTCATATTTTTTAAACTTCAAAATGCCTGAAACCGTTCCCCTCAGAAAGAAAAAAAGCCTGAACCCGATACGACGTGCACATCCACGCCCATACGTGCCTTTCTACTCTTTTCTTCTTCTTTCCCTCCTCGGTTACTTCAAAATACACGGTTGCAAGAAAAGAAGTAAAAGGAAAAAAGCACCACCAGTCTCACACCCGCATGCACACGCGAGCCGTACGCGTCGATGCGAAGCTTTACCTCTTTCTCTGCCTCTCATGTTATACTTCTCTCATGCTTTCCAGGCCAAGAAGATTCATGTCCCATGCATATCTGTGCCACGCGGCCATGCATGCAATGCAAAATCATACTAGTACAGTACTAGTAGTAGAAAGCATGTCGTTCGACAAATCTCTGGTTGTTATTGCAAACCACAAAACTTGATTTACATAGGTGCTAGTGGCATATAGGGAGCTCATCAGTGAGTTCACGTACTGACGCAGCAGAGCAATCTGCTTATCTGCGTACATGCTCGGACAGATAAATACACACACATATAGAAACAATTTTTTGGGCAAAATCGCCACGGATTCAAAAGAAATCTCGAAAGGATATGCGAAAGGTAGATCGGTCGATCAATCTCGGTCAAAAAAATGACAGATTTTTTTGCGGGAAGATCGCAACTTTTGTACATTACCCCCACTACCAAAATCCACATTGTAGGAGAGCTGGTCTCTCCGCCTCATTCCAGCAAGCCAAGGAACCCATCCTGCTTCCCCGTCGCAGCAACGTTTGCCGGAGGAAGCCGATAAGACCACCGGTGAATGGTCGTCATCTCGCCGGTGCTAGTCTCTCCGGCGTGGCGCGATCGTCGTCTTCCCGGCACGCCTGAAAGCACAGTTCTATCAGACATGGAAGTGGCAACCAAAGCAGAAGGTGACGATTAGTTACTGGGCTACTTATTTATGTTTAATTTAGAGCTTACGTCCCTCTCATGCAGTGATCTGTGAGACCCACTGAGATATTCCCAATCATCTAGGTGTGATGCCTGATCTTAGTTTACCTAGGTAAATCATCAAAAGCAGGGAGATAAGGTTCTAGTAATGGAATCTTAGGTGTCCCTAATGGGAATGAAGTATGCAGCACTGGCACTCTTCTTGTCAGTAAAGCGACTTCGGAAATGATGTGCTTGGCTCAGAGTGTACGCTTGCTTTGTTCCTTTTTATTATTCTGCTCACGAAATGCCAAACAATACCATGACCTCTTTATTGCAACAACTCATTAGAAATCCTATAATCCACATAGGCATATTTTTAATCGTAACAAGAACTACAGATTTTTGTGGCCTTTAACCGGGAGAAGTATAGGAACCGTGTTTAAATTTTTCATTGCTATTTTATGCGGTAGAACTTTCAAATCATCTCTAGACTTCTGCTTCTTGTTCACTGCATGACAGCAGAGCAGACAACTGAGCAGAGTCTGTTCCGGAGAATCAAATGAGCAGAGTGCTTGTAAGTGTAAAGAACGACAGAGCAGAGTATCAAGGAGCAGAGTATTTCAGGCCGTGTCATTTATCCAGTTCAGTCGATAGTTTGAATATTATAATGTTCTAGCAAATGTGCTAGAAAACTATAAACTTTGCCGAAAACAGATGAAAATGCAAGTAGATAGGCAGAATGCATGCATTCCAAGTAAAACAACAAGTGCATCCATATGCATAAAACACGAACTGATCAAAGTTTACCTGTTGTGGATAGGGTCAGGCCCCTTGGGAATCCTCCTCTTGCTGCTTCGGTACGCGTCCTCGCCGGCTTGTCCGCCACCTGACTTCTGTGCCGGGGAGCTCATCATCGTCACTCTGCCGCGGGCTCGAGCCGGCCCTATGCTCACGCCAGCACCACTCGTCATCGCCACCATCACCACTAGAAGGGCAATACACACGATGAAGATGACGGCCACCACTCGCTCGCAGCACGCCGATGCCCCTAGCGACCTATCCGGCCGTCTTCCCATATAGAGAGAGGCCCTCCTCTGCTTCTGAACTTTCTCCTCCTCTCCACCACAACCCAAGGAGGCAATGTTGTAACTCTTTCTCTACACAGTGAACGAAACGAACCCAGCAACGATGTCGTTGAGCTACCGGCCACTATATGAAGCTGGAGGGAGCAGTAGAGAAAAGCAAAGGGAGAAGAAGAAGAGGAGAGCACAGCTGCATGATGACAATGACAATGACAGTGACAATGGGAAGGCAGGCAGGCGGGATCAAATATGGTGTTATGGAAAGGGGGTAACCAAAGCATATCACCACCACAAGTGCGCGTCTAATGCGCACTTAGATCGCGCAAAATGCGCCTTTTTACGTGACTTGGAAGGGGAGGGAATCTGTGATCCCTGCCCGCCAAACATTCTTATCCCCCAAACCCAATCTTCTTTTCCTCCGGCCATTGATCGATGCTCGTGGCGCTTTGGCTCGGTTCGCTTTGCTTTGCTTTCTCTTGCTTCTTCGCGGCTTTGTTCTCTCTTCTTTGCGGGGTGAAAGCAAATCAGCTGCCGCGCTTTTGTAGGACCATGCATGGGGGCGAGAGCGGAGCTGGTTCGGGAACGTGTCCGACTTGATTCCGAGCTGCTAGCTTTGGAAGCCGATGGGCCCCCGCGCTGCACTCGCCTTGCCGGCTATAGTTTCCTCCTCTGGCTATCCATCACGTCGCTTCATCTGATTCTGTTCTTTCTTTCCCGTTCCAGATGGACGGACGGACGCTTCCGTTATGCCACTGACGTGTGGGCCCGCCCAGACTGTTCCCACCTTACGTGCGGTTTAGATTATTTATGGAAACAAAATACAAATGCCGATGCTCATATATACGCGCATACATTCATCCCTATAAACGCATGCACACACGTTCTATGAGCACCTCCGACATACAGAGCCGACACAAATATGAGCGCCTCCGAGATACTGAGCCGGCACAATATTTTGGGATTGACGACAGGCGCCATGTTGTCGATAAAAATCCTGAAATAAATTTGAAAAACACGAGTATCAGTGCGAGTCTAGAACTTGAAACCTAATGGGTTAATTCCAGCACAATGAACCTAAGCATCTGAGCTATGCTCACTTGGGTTAAAGTTGAAGCTATATTCATTATGGTTGGTAGATTTCAGTACGTAGAATGTCGGAACAAGATTCCATGTTTACTGGATGCAATCTCTCGTGCAGAGATCGTCCACAATGAATGGTTTAACTTCTTTGTATTGGGTCTTATCAAAGAGTTGATTGTTTGTTTTTAGCTTATGTAGATGTTACCTATTTTATTATACTATTTTAAATTGGCCGTAACATGTAGTATTTGTTATTTGTAGTTCAACTAACTACTAATTATTGACATGTGGCTATGTAGTCTTCGGACCTGGATATAATTTTTGTTATTTATGATGTTCCTTGTATTGACATGACAGATGACGAATAGATAGGAAGTTTTTCCCGCTAGAAAAGAAAAATAAACTAATAATTAACATGTGTGGTTAAGAAATAGTGTTCTTGTGGGATATGTCTAAGTGCAAGTATGATGATCCGTAGATTGTGGTTTTTATTAGGTACAAAATTCGATCATTTACGATTTGATTAGGTACAATTATGAAAAATCAAATGTATGCATTTGTTTAGGTATGATTATGTAAACCTGATGTATGCAATCGGATTTCCAGCTTTTCAAATGTTTTATATCTTAAATGAAAAATCCGATTTAAAATCGGTTTTCACCCTTAAATCCATTGCACCGAGATCTTCGAAGCTAGATCTCATATTGATATGTTTTGACGACTTTTTTTGGGTTAAAAGTTGTCATGTCTATTACACATAAATTGCCATGGTGTTTGCATTAAAATTGTCATTATATGTTTCAACTACGTTTTCTTCTACGTTTAAAGTAAATTTTGACGTATTCTAAAAAGGTAAATTTAAGAAACTAAACTTGCCATGGTGAATTACTAAAATTTGCCATGATCCACGAAATAATTTTGACATGGTTCATAATTAAAAAAAATCCGGTGTCAATTACTTTAAAAATGATTGGTCAATGACTTAAAGTTGCCATGAGCCATAAAATAAAATTGCCATCGTGAATTACTTTAATTTGTCAGGATACATGCACTAAAATTTGCCATGGTCCATAAAAATATTTTTTATGGTAAAAAAACTAGAAATTGTCATGGTCAAAATACTAAAATTGTCATGATGTGTAAACTAAAATTGCCATGATCTATAAACTTAATTTGCCACGATGAATTAATAAAAATTGCCATGATCCATGAAGTAAATTTGACGTGGTTAATTACTACGAATTGCCATGCTCAATTAATAAAATTTGCCATGAAAGTAATTGAAATACAATGGAAGCTTTAAAATTTTGAAGAAAAAAATAGATGAAAATATCATGGCAACTTTAGTGTAAACATCGTGGCGACTTTTGGTCAAAAAAAGTCGTCAAAACATATAAACATGTGATCTTGTTTCGAAGATCTCGTCGAGACGGATTTGATGTTGAAAATAGATTTTTAATCTGATTTTTTATTTAGGAGATAAAACATTTTTATGTCCAAAAACAAAAAGGATTCCCGTTGATGACGTCTGTTTTGACGTGGCAAAATAGATGGTAATGGAATAGTTTGGGCCATTTTTAATTTGTGCCACACATTTGGGCGTTATAATTTAGGATAAAAAGAGGTAAATACATGGGGTGCGTAAACTTGTCCCGCACGGAAGATTGGTGCATCAAGGTGCAAAATACGAGAAATTGGTGCTCAAACAAGTCTGGTCATGCAATTTTCTTGAAAGTCGGCCGTGCAAATATGGTGCTTCCTTCCGTATTCGAACGTATGCCCTACGCGTGTGGCGTGTCAGTTTGACCGTGGTTCACATGTCAATAGCTGCGTGCGGGAATGCGCTAGATGCCCCATTTGTGAGGAAATATTTTATTGACCCCCCACCCCTCGTATTTTATTTAATCATATATGAAACCCAAAAAATAACATGAAAAAAGAAATACCAATGTAGGAGTTACGAAACTGAAACTTCCTGATTAAGAACCAGCACGTTCAGGACATGGGCGAACTTTGCTTTGTTGGCCAAATATGAGCCTGACCACCCCCACGCCACCCACACGGACACGGGGTAATAGGTCTTCCTTTTCTTTTCTCCTTACAACAACTCGACTAAGAGCATCTCTAACCGATCCCGCAACCGCGCATCATGTAACCCACGTATAAGGGCTCCTATAAATCTTTTTTATGGTGCGACAAGCGCCCCGGCGAAACAGATCGTGCAAACGCGTCCCGAAAATGTCTTGTGGGATCTGTTCTGCCGGGGCGCTCGCCCGCAATGTAAATTTTGCATAACATCAAACAAATTGCACATTCCAATAATGTTAACCGAGTGAAATCTTAATGTAAATTCAACATACGAATATATAAAAGGTCTGAAAAGCAACTCATAATACAACAATATTCATCGTTACAAAAAATGTTCGAATTTGAATAATTATTACAACACCAAATCATTCAAATCACACATGAATAGAAATGCGTACAAATGGGGATCTATCTCCCCCCATAGAGATGACACCAATGCTAGTAAGATCATGTTAGAATTGGTTGTGCGATTCACGGTTCTCGATCTTTCAGTAGGTCTCAAGAAATGCACTCATCTCATATGCGTCCCTGGCAGGCTTCACACGCTACCAAAATTTTCATAGTTGTACTCCAAGTGAAAATCTCTCTCATCCTTGACGATCATGTTGTGTAAAATCACACAAGAAGACATGATGTTTCAAAGGGATTTTTTATTCCAGAAGCGAGCAGGACCTCGTACAATGGCAAACCGAGCATGCAACACAACAAATGCCCTCTCAATATCCTTTTAGCGAGCTTCTTGTGCTTCAGCAAAAAAATTGTGCTTCTTGAATTTTGGGGTCACTAATGGTCTTCATAAATGTTGAACATGAAGGATAAGTACCATCGACAAGATAGTACCCCATGGTATATTCATGGCCGTTGACGGTATAGTTGCAAGCCGGTGCTTTGCTAGTGGCAAGCTGAGTAAATAAATGAGATCTCTGCAAAACATTGATATCATTGCGTGACCCCGGTAAACAAAAGAAGCAATGCCAAATCCATAGATCATGTGAAGCCACGTCTTCAAGCACGATGGTGGGTCTACGTTTGTGGCCGGTGTATTGCCATGCCCAAGCCACCGGGCCGATCTTCCACCTCCAATCCATGAAATCAATACTACCTAGCATGCCGGGCCATCCCCTTGCTTCGTTCGTTGCCATGATCTTCTTTGTGTCTTCTTTGTTTGGAGCTCGAAAATACTTCGGGCCGCAAATCTGGATTATTGTCTTTGCAAAGACAAGGATACTTTTGATGGTGGTATCTTTGCCAATGCAAAGATATTCATCAGCATAGTCGGCCGTAAAACCATATACAATCACTCTCATAGCTACCAATTTTTTTGATATGCACTAAAATAAATGAAACCGGTGGCATTCCTACGCCGGGTGAAGAAACGACAATTTTGCTCCAAAGCCTTGACGATGCGGATCAAAAGTAACCTATGCATTCCTTATCGCCTACGAAAGAGGTGTGCTGGATATGTCAATACCTCGGTGAAGTAGTCCTTCATGAGCATCTTGTCGCCGAGAGCTCGGTTGTGGGGAATTCATAACTGGTCAACTGTCGATCCGCGCCGATTTTTCTTCGGCCCCGCCTCAAATTCGTTGACGAGATGCAACAACACTAGATTGTCGGCATCGTCATTGAGGATCAAATCTTCTATGTCCGAATCGTTGGACGAAGATGACAAGGACGAACTCCAATACATCTACAAAATGCACACAAATCGGCATGAGTTTCATTCGAACCTACTTCGGGCCAAAATCAGGCATGAACCGGCGGGATTTCGACGTACCTCGCATGAAACAAAGACGCGTCACACTGCCCCTTTCTCCTTGGGCGGGATGGCCCCTTTCTTCTTCTCGCCGCCCGAAGAACTAGGAAAGGCGTCCCGACAAGAGCCGAAACTAGCATTGTTGAGTAAGGCGAAAAGAGATCAACATCAAGAAGAAGTCGCATGTGATAACTCTACACCCTGAAGAACTAGCTAGGACAGTCACAACTACCGTTGATAAGGGCTTCCCACTGCATAGCCACAACGCAACAAATGTTCTGCCGAGATAGCATGCACTGCAGGGTCGAAAGTATGTCTAGAAGAGGGTGATTAGACTACTTGACCAAATAAAAATATTTCCTTTTCCCATTTTTAGTTGTGGGCAGATTTAACAATTATGACAGTCAACCAATTAACCTATACATGAAATTCTAAGAGTATAGCAGCATAATGTAAAACACTGCATATGATGGTAAAGGGATGGGTTTGGAGAAGGCAAACGCAATGGAGACACAAATATTTTTGACGAGGTTCCGATAGTGGTGCTATCATACATCCACGTTGATGGAGACTTCAACCCATGAAGGGTAACAGCTGTGTGAGTCCACGGAGGGCTCCATCCATGAAGGGTCCAAGAAGAAGCAACCTTGTCTATCCCACCATGGCAAACGTCCACGGAGGACTTGCCTCACTCGAGTCGATCCTGACGAAGTAGGCGATCTCCTTGTCCTGACAAACTTCTTGGTTCAACTCCACATCTTATCGGAGGCTCCAAAGTGACACCTAACCAATCTAGGAGACACCACTCTCCAAAAGGTAATGGACTGTGTGTTGATGATGAACTCCTTGCTCTTGTGCTTCAGATGATAGTATCCCCAAAAATCAATTCTCTCACACATATTTGGATATGTTGGAAGAAAGATTTGAGTGGAAGCAACTTGGGGAAGGCTAGAAATCAAGGTTCAAATGGTAGGAAAGGAATATCTTGATCTCAACACATGAGTAGGTGGTTCTCTCTCAGAAAATGAATGGTGGAAGTGTAGGCACGTTCTGATGGCTCTCCACTATGAGGAAGAAGGGGTGGAGGGGTATATAGAGCCTCCACACAAAATCCAACCATTACACACTTTTGACCCATATCGGTGGCACCGATCTAAAACTCGGTGGCACCAATCTGGTGTAAAAATATGAACACTGGGAATCTCGGTAGGACCAACGGGAACAACTTGGTGGGACCGATGTGCTAGGGCTTAGGGCAAACTTCATTTCAGTGGCGCCGATTGCATCATCTCGGTGGGACATAAGTGAAGCAATAAGGCAACAGAGAATCAGTTAGGCCATCTTGGTGAGACCAATTGCAACATCTCGGTGGGATCAAAGTAATTGCAGCAAGAAACAGAGAGTTGGCAAGGCCATATTGGTGGAACCGAGATCCATATCGGTGAGACCGAATTGTTAGGGTTTTGGCAGTGGCTATGTCAAGATGAACTCGGTGGCTCCTAATGGGAAATTTCGGTGGGGCCGATATGGGAATTAGGGTTTGGACATATTTGGATGGCGAAAGTGGCTGAGGGTTTTGGAGCAATATCACTAAGCACTTGAGCAAATAGAACATTAGGCAACGCCTCATCCCCTTGTAACAGTATTGGCTTTCCTATGGACTGAATGTGATCTTGGATCACTTAAACAAAAATGTAGAGTCTTGAGCTTTTTCCAATCCTCGTCCTTACCATTTTGAGGGGTCCACATCTCTAGTCCATGCCATGCCAATCATTGAACATCCTGAAATATTTATCTTGAATGGATATTAGTTTAATGAGATATATGTTGTTATGAATTAGCAAAACCACCCGGGGATTAGTTCAACTTTCAATCTCCCCCTTTGGCAATTGATGAAAACATATAGATCAATTCTACGACAAATGATTAAATGAATGGAATACATCGTCGCTTTGAGAAGTATGTGATAAGCAAGAGCTTCCCCTAAATTTGTGCATTATTAAAAAAATTGTTGGAATGCAAATGCACAATCGATTAAGATCATGGTCTCTCTTCCATATCACATACAACTTGGTTGAGTGCACAAAATGATTTGAATGAAATAATATGCTTGCATCACCAAAAACATAAGTGAATGCTCATACACAAATAATGATAGAGATAAGCATTAAGCATCACATGAAGCATAATATGATCAATCACACAAGACAAACATAGTATCTCACACACATAACAAGCAAAGTAGCACAAATCATACAGATATAATAGCAAGAACTCAAGAAAAACCAATGAGCGAAAGCGAGAAACTCTCTCTCTCTCTCTATCTATCTATCTATCTATCTATCTATCTCTCTCGAAGCCTAATGATCTATATAGTTTCCCCCCTTTGGCAACAAGTACCAAAAAGTTCGAAAAAGGTATAGAGCTATGTGTCTCTCTAGGCACGATCCCGGGGAGCTCCTGAAGGTGACTTCTGGCTGGTGGCTCCGGTGTGCGTAGATGGCATGGAGAGAAGTGCATCTGCAAAAGCTTCATCGGATGTTGGCAGGGCTAGTGGAGTAGATACTAGAGGTGGCACTATAGTAGTAGTAGCAGGTGCAGTGTGAGTGGTCCTCGTGTCCGCAACTGGCACGGCTGAAGATCTGGGTGCCCTGGGTACCGTCTGAAACCTGTCCATTGTTGGTCCATCATCTCCACTTTCAGCTTCATCTCTGAGCTTCTCCACTATAGACTGTACCTCTATGATCTTGACATCAAGATTGTACATCTTGTCCTCAACTATCCGCTCTAGGCTTTCCTAATTCTTGGCTAGGTTGGCCAGACTTTGCTCTATTCTCAGTGTTGCTTCAAGCAGATATGCCATTTGATTATTCTTTGTCTTGAGGTTATCTATGGGAGCATTCGATGCAGATGCCTCTTTTGCTGCTCTGACGTGTTCTGACTATTGTGTTGGGGAACGTAGTAATTTCAAAAAAAATCCTACAATCACGCAAGATCTATCTAGATGATGCATAGCAATGAGAGGGCAGAGTGTGTCCACGTACCCTCGTAGACCGAAAGCGGAAGCGTTATGACAACACGGTTGATGTAGTCATACGTCTTCACGATCAGACCGATCCTAGCACCGAAGGTACGGCACCTCCGCGACGTTCAGCTCGGTGACGTCCCACGAACTCTAGATCGAGCTGAGGTCGAGGGAGAGTTTCTTCAACACGACGGCGTGGTGACGGTGATGATGAATTTACCGGCGCAGGGCTTCGCCTAAGCACTACGACGATATGACACTACTAGGGAAAATCTTATACACAGAGGTATAGCAGTAGTGCTGGTCAAAACTCGGCGCCATTGTTGTAGCAGTAGCGCGTCTGCACAGAAAAGCGCTACTACTACAATTCCCTCACTGGTGCCAGTAGGCTAGGAATAGTAGTAGCGGCTCTACCAGAAGCACACTACTCCTGAAAACTTTATAGCAGTGTGTTTATGCTGTAGAGCGCTACTACTATGAAAAAGAAAATAAATAGAAAACTAAGTAGAAAAGTAAATAAAAATGAAAGAAATAGAAAAAGCAGAAATGAAAAAAAAATATAAAGAAAACAAAAGAAAAAGAAAAATAAAACAAAAAGGAATAGCTGTAGCGCGTTTCGCTGGAAAACGCTATAGCTAACTTAGCTATAGCGCGTTTCGGCAAAATGCGCTACTGCTAGTTTGACTTAACCCCCAACGGCACGGGCTCAAAATTTCACTAAGTCCTTTTCCCCCTTTACTCCCTCCTGTCCCCCAACTACTCCATCACCGCCGTCGCCCTGCCGCCTTCGACCACACCGCCGCCGCTAGAGGCCGCCTTTGACCACACCGCCGCCGCACGAGGCCGCCCTCGACCTCACAGCCGCCTCCCGAGGCCGTCGTCAGCCTCACCATCACCTCCCTCGAGCTCACCACCGCCACCCTCGACCTCACCGCCACCGCACGAGCCCGCCCAGGACCTCCGCCGCCCGAGCTAGAGCCTGCCCTCGCCGCCGACCGTAAGGCTCTGCCTCTCCTCTCCCCTACCCTCCTCTCTCTCTCTTTGCTAGGGCAATTCATATATATGTTGATGCTTTGTTGATGTTCATATGAACCCTAGGTGTTAATACGAACCCTAGATTTCTTTAGGGTAGTAGGCATTTTTTAGCATTTAGGAAAAATGATTAGCAATTTATTTAGGAAATTAGCTAGGGCAAATTTTTATGAAAATGCCTAAACAGTAATTCCATTTAGCTTTAAATTAATAGAGGATATATAAATAATAGTAGCATTTAGACTTAAATAATAGAGGCTATAAACAAAAAACACTTAGCTATAAAAAATTATTTGGACTATCGACCCGAATCTGTTCCAAATTTCATTCAAATGAAATTTGAATTATTTGGACTATGGACCTGAATATTTTTGAAGAAATTGGGTGTAGGTACTAAGGTCTTGCTGTGGAAATTTTGGTGAGGTCAGAAGGGTTAGATAAAATGGAGTTCCTAGACTTTTAGCTTTAGACAAAAAACAAAAATATTTAGCTATAAATAAAAAACAGTAGCTATTGCATTTAGCTATAAACAAAAAACAGAATTGTTTTTCTTTTCAAAAACTTGGTTAAACTAATTGTTGCTATGTAAACAAAAAACAAGATTGTTGTTATAATGATATATGCCATTGATGTTCATTTGCATATTCCGTTATTGTTGATTATATATTTTCATTGAAGTGGCCATGTTATATGCAAATCCCTCAATAGTGTTTGCTCATGTTATATCTTTTCATTGAAGTGGTTCGATTGTGCCCAAGTGGCTTTGCTGTTTCCGGGGAATGAAGCCGAGTGGCCTATGTTTTGCCGGAATGTTGATTCATTTCTGTTCCAGCAAATTTCAGGTTCTCGATTTGTCCACTTTTTAGCCAAAGTCATGCCGAAATTTTCCGTGTAATTCGGCATGACTTGTGCTACAAATAGGACATATCGAGTGCCCGGGATTTGCCGCACCGGGAAGGGGTCAACGTCCCTACAAAGCATATGCCTTTTTTATGTCATTATTCATTTTATTAGGCCTAGAATTAGTTGACTAGATTTAATCGTAGGAAACATGGCTAGCAACGATGAAGGACAGGGTTCGGGTGACTGCGACAACGTCTACCTGGCGGCAGAAGAATTTTTGAGGGAATCCGAAGATCAACAGTTGATGTTGGTGGGTCCACCTGTCACATTGGAGATTGAGACCGACATCAAGACCGGTACTGAGACTGAGACCCGCATCGAGACCGGCGCTGAGACTGAGACCGGCGCAGAGACTAGCGGATCCGGTATAGAACCGAAAACAAAGAGGCAACAGCTTCCTAACTAGCTCAGGACTACTAGACTGGTGGTCATGAACGTGGACGACGGCAATTTTGAGCCAAACGCGCCCGAGGAAGCGCGTGCGTGCTACGACAATCAAATAGGCTGCATCATATGAACAACCGCCACCATCAATGATGAGAAACTAAAGAAGATAGATGATATGAGGCCCTCCCTCCTAAAGAAGCCGCACCAGATATTCTTGTTCCCGGGCCAGAATGAAAAGGATTATGAAGATCCAGATAAGGACCCGACAATGAAGAAGATAAACAAACATGCCATGACCAAGTTTAGCGATGCGTTGGCCACCTGGAAAGCAAGGTGAAATATCGGATCGTCAACAAAAAGAAACCCTACTCCAAGATTGAGAAGGATAATCCGACAATCACGGCAGAGCACTTTCAAATATTCAAGGCGGCTTGCGAGGCCGAAGCTGCCAAAAAAAGTCGAAGCACCTGAAAGGGCTTCAACAGAGGAACAATGGGTGCCACCACGTCGGCAGCCGTGGTTACGATGGGAAGAGGTTGATACGTCCATTTTGCATCATGCTTTTATATCAATATTTATTGCATTATGGGCTGTTATTACACATTATATCTCAATACTTATGGCTATTCTCTCTTATTTTACAAGGTTTACGATGAAGAGGGGGAATGCCGGCAGCTGGAATTCTGGCTGGAAAAGGAGCAAATATTGGAAACCTATTCTACACAGCTCCAAAAATCCTGAAACTCCACGGAAGTCATTTTTGGAATTAATAAGAATTATTGAGCGAAGAAACCACCAGAGGGGCCCACACCCTGGCCAGGAGGGTGGGGGGCGCGCTCACCCCTACTGGACGCGCCCCTTGTCTCCTGGGCCCCCTGGTGGCCCTCCGGTGCCCATGTTCTGCTATATGAAGGCTTTTACCCTGGAAAAAATCAGAGGCAAGCTTACGGGACGAAACTCCGCCGCCACGAGGCGGAATCAATCTAGGGCTCCGGCAGAGCTGTTCTGTCGGGGAAACTTCCCTTCGGGAGGGGGAAATCACCACCATCGTCATCAACAACAATCCTTTAATCGATAGGGGGTGAATCTCCATCAACATCTTCACCAGCACCATCTCCTCTCAAAACCCTAGTTCATCTCTTGTATCCAATCTTGTATCAAAACCACAAATTGGTACCTGTGGGTTGCTAGTAGTGTTGATTACTCCTTGTAGTTGATGCTAATTGGTTTACTTGGTGGAAGATCATATGTTCAGATCCTTAATGCATATTATTACTCCTTTGATTATGAACATGAATATGCTTTGTGAGTAGTTACGTTTGTTCCTGAGGACATGGGTGAAGTCTTGCTATTAGTAGTCATGTGAATTTGGTATTCGTTCGATATTTTGATGACATGTATGTTGTCTTTCCTCTGGTGGTGTTATGTGAACGTCGACTACATGACACTTCACCATTATTTGGGCCTAGAGGAAGTAATTGGGAAGTAATAAGTAGATGATGGGTTGCTAGAGTGACAGAAGCTTAGACCCTAGTTTATGTGTTGCTTCGTAAGGGGCTGATTTGGATCCATATGTCTAATGATGTGGTTAGGTTTACCATAATACTTCTTTTGTAGTTGCGGATGCTTGCAATAGGGGTTAATCATAAGTGGGATGCTTGTCCAAGTAAGGCAGTACCCAAGCACCGGTCCACCCACATATCAAATTATCAAAGTACCGAACGCGAATCATATGAGCGTGATGAAAACTAGCTTAACGATAATTCCCATGTGTCCTCGGGAGCGCTTTTCTCATTATAAGAAATTGTCCAGGCTTGTACTTTGCTACAAAAAGGATTGGGCCACCTTGCTGCACTTTATTTACTTTCATTGCTTGTTACCCGTTACAATTTATCTTATCACAAAACTATCTGTTACCTACAATTTCAGTGCTTGCAGAGAAAACCTTACTGAAAACCGCTTGTCATTTCCTTCTGCTCCTCATTGGGTTCGACACTCTTACTTATCGAAAGGACTACGATAGATCCCCTATACTTGTGGGTCATCAAGACTCTTTTCTGGTGCCATTGCCGGGGAGTGAAGCGCCTTTGGTGAGTGGAACTTGGTAAGGAAACATTTATATAGTGTGCTAAAATTTTCTGTCACTTGTTACCATGGAAACTAATCCTTTGAGTGGCTTGTTCGGGGTATCTTCACCCCGACCAGAAGAGCAAAGAGTTTCTCCTCAACCTATTGAACCTACTGAAAATATTTACTTTGAGATTCCTTCGGGTGTGATAGAGAAACTGCTAGCTAATCCCTTTGCAGGAGATGGAACATTGCGTCCCAATTTACACCTTATCTTTGTGGATGAAGTTTGTGGAAGCTTGCAGGTATTCCCGATGATGTTATCAAAAGGAAGGTCTTCCCTTTATGTTTGAAGGGAGATGCATTGACATGGTATAGGCTATGTGATGATACGGGATCTTGGAATTATAAATGATTGAAGTTGGAATTTCACCAGAAGTTCTATCCTATGCATCTTGCTCACTATGATCGTAATTACATATATAATTTCTGGCCTTGCGAAGGAGAAAGCATCTCTCAAGCTTGGGGGAGGCTTAAGTCAATGTTATATTCATGCCCCAATCATGATCTCTCAAGAGATATGATTATTCAAAACTTTTATGCTCGACTTTCTCCCAATGATTGCACCATGCTTGATACTTCCTGTGCTGGTTCCTTTATGCTGAAGACTACTGAATTCAAGTGGGACTTATTGGAAATAATTAAACGCAACTCGGACGATTGGGGTTCCGACGATGGTAAGGAGTCAGGTATAACACCTAAATTTGATTGTGTTAAATCTTTTATGGATACCGATGCTTTTCGTGGATTTAGCGCTAAGTATGGACTTGACTCTGAGATAGTAGCTGCTTTTTGTGAATCTTTTGCTACTCACATTGATCTCCCTAAGGAGAAGTGGTTTAAATATAATCCTCCCATTGAAGTAAAAGTAGTTGCACCTACTACAGTTGAAGAAAAGACTGTCACTTATAATGATCCTATTGTTCCTACTACTTATGTTGAGAAACCTCCTTTTCCTCTTAGGATAAAGGATCATGCTAAAACTTTGACTGTTGTTCGTATGAGTAATACTAGGACTGATACACCTCCTGAGCAAATCAAATGTGAACCTAGTATTGCTATGGTTAAAGATCTCTTGGATGATAATTTAGATGGGCATGTTATTTATTTCTGTGGTGAGACTACTAATATTGTTAGACCAGATGCTAAGATACATAGACCTGTTGTAGGCATGCCTGTTATTTCTGTTAAAATAGGAGATCATTGTTATCATGGCTTATGTGACATGGGTGCTAGTGCTAGTGCAATACCCTATGACTTATATAAAGAAATTATGCATGATATTGCACCCGCTGAAATAGAAGATATTGATGTTACCATTAAGCTTGCTAATATGGACACCATTAAACCAGTTGGGATTGTTAGAGATGTCGAAGTCTTGTGTGGGAAGGTTAAATATCCTGCTGATTTTCTTGTTCTTTGTTCCCCACAATATGACTTTTGTCCCATTATTTTTTGGTAGATCCTTCTTGAATATTGTTAATGCTAGGATTGATTGTGAAAAGGATATTGCTGCAATTGGCTTAGGGGATATGTCTCATGAGTTTAATTTTGCTAAGTTTCATAGACAACCCCGTGATAAAGAATCACCTAGTAAGGATGAGATTATTGGTCTTGCTTCTATTGCCGTGCCTCCTACTGACCCGTTAGAACAATATTTGCTAGACCATGAAAATGACATGTTTATGAACGAAAGAAGGGAAATAGACGAAGTGTTCCTTCAACAGGGACCTATTCTGAAACACAACCTACCCGTTGAAATTCTAGGGGACCCCCCTCCACCCAAGGGTGTTCCCGTGTTTGAGCTCAAACCACTACCTGATAATCTTAATTATGCTTATCTTGATGAAAAGAAAATATATCTTGTTTTTATTAGTGCTATCTTTTCAGAGCAAGAAGAAGAAAGATTATTAAAAACTCTGAAGAAGCACCGCGCTGCTATTGGATATACTCTGGATGATCTTAAGGGCATTAGTCCCACTCTATGCCAACACAAAATTAAAGTGGAGGAAGATGCCAAATCAGTTAGAGATCCTCAACGACGATTAAATCCTAAGATGAAAGAAGTGGTAAGAAAGGAGATACTAAAGCTCCTTGAGGCAGGTATAATTTATCCCGTTGCTGATAGTGAATCGGTAAGTCCAGTCCATTGTGTTCCTAAGAAGGGAGGTATTACTGTCGTTCCTAATGATAAAGATGAATTGATCCTGCAAAGAATTATCATAGGTTATAGGATGGTAATTGATTTCCGTAAATTAAATAAAGCTACTAAGAAAGATCATTACCCTTTACCTTTCATTGATCAAATGCTAGAAAGACTATCCAAACACACACATTTCTGCTTTCTAGATGGTTATTCTGGTTTCTCTCAAATACCTGTGTCAGCAAAGGATCAATCAAAAACTACTTTTACTTTCCCTTTCGGTACTTTTGCTTATAGACGTATGGATTTTGGTTTATGTAATGCACTTGCTACCTTTCAAAGATGCATGATGGCTATATTCTCAGACTTCTATGAAAATATTTGTGAGGTATTCATGGATGATTTCTCTGTTTATGGATCCTCTTTTGATGATTGCTTGAGCAACCTTGATCGAGTTTTGCAGAGATGTGAAGAAACTAGTCTCGTGTTGAATTGGGAAAAGTGCCACTTTATGGTTAATGAAGGCATTGTCTTGGGGGCATAAGATTTCTGAGAGAGGCATTGAAGTTGATAAAGCTAAAGTTGATGCTATTGAAAAGATGCTGTGTCCCAAGGACATAAAAGGTATAAGAAGTTTCCTTGGTCATGCCGGTTTTTATAGGAGGTTCGTTAATGACTTTTCTAAAATCTCTAGGCCTCTGACTAATTTATTGCAAAAATATATTCCTTTTGTCTTTGATGATGATTGTATAGAAGAATTTGAGATACTTAAGAAAGCTTTGATCACTGCACCTATTGTTCAACCACCTGATTGGAATTTACCCTTTGAAATTATGTGTGATGCTAGTGATTATGCTCTAGGTGCTGTTCTAGGGCAAATAGTTGATAAGAAATTGAATGTTATCCAGTATGCTAGTAAAACTCTTGACACTGCCTAGAGAAATTATGCTACTATTGAAAAAGAGTTCTTAGCAGTTGTGTTTGCTTGTGATAAGTTCAGACCTTATATTGTTGATTCCAAAGTTATTATTCACACTGATCATGCTGCTATTAAATATCTTATGGAAAAGAAAGATGCTAAGCCTAGACTTATTAGATGGGTTCTCTTGCTCCAAGAATTTGATTTGCATATTGTTGATAGAAAGGGAGCTGAGAACCCCGTTGCAGACAACTTGTCTAGGTTAGAGAGTGTTCTTGATGACCCACTACCTATTGATGATAGCTTTCCCGATGAACAATTAGGTCGTTAATGCTTCTCGTACTGCTCCTTGGTATGCTGATTATGCTAATTATATTGTTGCTAAATTTATACCACCTAGTTTCACATACCAGCAAAAGAAAAAGTTCTTTTATGATTTAAGACATTACTTCCGGGATGACCCACACCTTTATAAAGAAGGAGTAGATGGTGTTATTAGACGTTGTGTACCAGAGCACGAACAGGAACAGATCCTATGCAAGTGTCATTCTGAATCATATGGAGGACACCACGCTAGAGATAGAACTGCACATAAGGTATTGCAATCCGGTTTTTATTGGCCTACTCTCTTCAAAGATGCTCGTAAGTTCGTCTTATCTTGTGATGAATGTCAAAGAATTGGAAATATTAGTAGACGTCAAGAAATGCCTATGAACCATTCTCTTGTTATTGAACCATTTGATGTTTGGGGCTTTGATTATATGGGAGCTTTTCCTGCCTCTAATGGTTACACACATATTTTAGCTGCTGTTGATTACGTTACTAAGTGGGTAGAAGCTATTCCAACTAGTAGTGTTGATCATAACACCTCTATTAAGATGCTTAAAGAAGTTATTTTTCCGAGGTTTGGAGTCCCTAGGTATCTTATGACTGATGGTGGTTCACATTTTATTCATGGTGGTCTCCGTAAGATGCTTGCTAAGTATGATGTTAATCATAGAATTGCATCTCCTTATCACCCGCGGTCTAGGGCTCAAGTAGAGTTGAGAAATAGAGAGCTCAAATTAATTTTGGAAAAGACTGTGAGTAGATCTAGAAAGAATTGGTCCAAAAAACTTGATAATGCATTATGGGCCTATAGAACTGCATATAAAAATCCTATGGGTATGTCTCTGTATAAGATGGTTTATGGAAAAGCATGTCACTTACCTTTAGAACTTGAACATAAAGCATATTGGGCTATTAAAGAGCTAAACTATGACTTCAAACTTGCCGGTGAGAAGAGGTTATTTGATATTAGCTCACTTGATGAATGGAGAACTCAAGCCTATGAGAATTCCAAGCTATTCAAAGAAAAAGTTAAACGCTGGCATGACAAAAGGATACAAAAGTCTGAGTTTAACGCAGGTGATTATGTGTTATTATTCAACTCTCGTTTAAGATTTTTCGCAGGAAAACTTCTCTCTAAATGGGAAGGTCCTTACATTATCGAGGAGGTCTATCATTCCGGTGCCATAAAAATCAACAAATTTGAAGGCACAAGTCCGAGGGTGGTGAACGGTCAAAGAATTAAACATTATATCTCAGGTAATCCTATCAACGTTGAAACTAATATTATTGAAACCGTAACCCCGGAGGAATACATAAGGGACACTTTCCAGAACATTTCAGACTCCGAAAAGAAATAGGTATGTGGTACGGTAAGTAAACCGACTCCAAAACAATTCTAATGGCATATTTTATCCATTTTGGAATATTTAAGAATTTTAGGAAGAAAGGAGTAATCCGGGAAGGACACGAGGCCTCCACGAGGGTGGAGGGCGCGCCCACCCTTCCTAGGCGCGCCCCCTGTCTCGTGGCCACCTCGTGTGCCCCCCGGACTCCGTTTTCTTGCATGTTACATATTTTGGTCAGTAAAAATTCATTATATAATCTCCCGAAGGCTTTGACCACCGTATCACGCAAATATCCTATGTTTTCGTTTCGAGTTGTTTCTGTTACAGATTTAGAGCGATATGTAGTCCCAGGATTTGGAAGGGGAGAGTTATGTGGCTGACTACCTTGCAGACCCTAAGGTCTACGGGGACTTGGAACATGGTGGATGGACCACTGAAGAAGAGGAAGACTATGAGCCTAAGGGAAAGGGGGAAACTAGTTCAGACAAAGACGAAGCCCCATTGCCTCAACCTGGGGACATGCATGTGGAGTTTAAAACTTCAAGCCGCCCTGATAGAGCAAAGAAGCGAAAGATCGAGTTTATCCCTTTTCGTCTCTTGCAGGAAAATAAACAGGAACTATGCAAAAGAATATTAAGTCTTGAGCAAGAGATCGATGACCTAAAGGAGCAAAATGTTATCCTCAAGCGTAAATTGAGGAAGAAGCCTACATCATCACCACCACCAACTATGAAGAAGGAGACATAATCACATGGGTATGGGCACTCCCCTTGGCAACTGCCAAGCTTGGGGGAGGTGCCCCGGTATTGTATCACCATCGCACTCCTATCTTTACCGTTATACTTAGTTCGATCCTTTTAGTAGTATCTTGATTTAGTAGATTGAAGTTTTAGTATCAAGTAGTTTTGAGTTTTTCTTTGTGATCTCTTTATGTAATCGAGTCAGTGAGCTATCTATAATAAAGATTAGTGTTGATTCAAGGGCTTTGCTATCTTGCCATGATCTTGAGAAAGTAGAAAAATAAAAAGAATAAAAGAGTTCATATTGATCTTATGGATAGTAATGACTTCACACATAAAAAGTATGAGACATAAAATTTGTTGAGAGTTGACAAACATAGTTTTGGTCATCATTGCAATTAATAGGAAGTAATAAGGAAAGAGTGGTTTTCACATACAAATATACTATCTTGGACATCTTTTATGATTGTGAGCACTCATTAAGTATGACATGCTAAAAGAGTTGATGATGGACAAGGAATACAACGTGATGGTTTATGTTTTCTCACATCTCAGTTAAAGTATATTGTCATTGATGTTCCAACATGTTGAGCTTGCCTTTCTCCCTCATGCTAGCCAAATTCTTTGCACCAAGTAGAGATACTACTTGTGCTTCCAAATATCCTTAAACCCAGATTTTGCCATGAGAGTCCACCATACCTACCTATGGATTGAGTAAGATCCTTCAAGTAAGTTGTCATGTTGCAAGCAATAAAAATTGCTCTTTAAATATGTATGACTTATTAGTGCGTAGAAAATAAGCTTTATACGATCTTGTTATAGAAGCAATAAAAGCGACAGACTGCATAATAAAGGTCCATATACAAGTGGCAATATAAAATGACGTTCTTTTGCATTAAGATTTTGTGCATCCAACCCTAAAAGCACATGACAACCTCTGCTTCCCTCTGTGAAGGACCTATCTTTTACTTTATGTTTTTTACTTTATGCTTGAGTCAAGGTGATCTTCACCTTTCCCTTTTTCATTTTATCCTTTGGCAAGCTCCTCGTGTTTGAAAGATCTTGATATATATATATATCCAATTGGATGTAAGTTAGCATGAATTATTATTGTGGACATCACGCAAAGGTTAATACGTTCGTAGGCAACACAATAAGCCCCTATCTTTCTCAGTGTCCGATTGAAACTCCATAACCATAAGTATTGCATGAGTGTTAGCAATTGTAGAAGACTATATGATAGTTGAGTATGTGGACTTGCTGAAAGGCTCTATTCTTGACTTTTTCTGATGTTATGATAAATTGCAATTGCTTCAATGACTGAGATTATAGTTTGTTAGTTCCTAATGAAGTTTCTGAAGCATACTTGACATTGTGAATTGATTGTTACTTGAGGATAAGAAATCATATGACAAAATCTATATATGTTGATGTTATAAGAATGATCATGATGCCCTCATGTCTGTATTTTATTTTTATCGACACCTCTATCTCTAAACATGTGGACATATTTTTCGATATCGGCTTCCGCTTGAGGACAAGCGAGGTCTAAGCTTGGGGGAGTTGATATGTCCATTCTGCATCATGCTTTTATATCAATATTTATTGCATTATGGGCTGTTATTACACATTATATCTCAATACTTATGGCTATTCTTTTACAAGGTTTACCATGAAGAGGGGGAATGCCGGCAGCTGGAATTCTGACTGGAAAAGGAGCAAATATTGGAAACCTATTCTGCACAGCTCAAAAATCCTGAAACTCCACGGAAGTCTTTTTTGGAATTAATAAGAATTATTGATCGAAGAAAACACTAGAGGGGGCCCACACCCTGGCCAGGAGGGTGGAGGGCGCGCTCACCCCTACTGGGCGTGCCCCTTTGTCTCCTGGGCCCCCTGGTGGCCCTCCGGTGCCCATCTTCTGCTATATGAAGGGTTTTACCCTGGAAAAAAAATCAGAGGCAAGCTTATGGGACGAAACTCCACCGCCATGAGGCGGAACCTTGGCGGAATCAATCTAGGGCTCCGGCAGAGCTGTTCTGCCGGGGAAACTTCCCTCCGGGATGGGCAAATCATCACCATCGTCATCACGAACGATCCTCTCATCGGGAGGGTGTCAATCTCCATCAACATCTTCACCAGCACTATCTCCTCTCAAAACCCTAGTTCATCTCTTGTATTCGATCTTGTATCAAAACCACAAATTGGTACCTGTGGGTTGCTAGTAGTCTTGATTACTCCTTGTAGTTGATCCTAATTGGTTTACTTGGTGGAATATCATATGTTCAGATCCTTAATGCATACTATTACTCCTCTGATTATGAACATGAATATGCTTTGTGAGTAGTTACGTTTGTTCCTTAGGACATGGGTGAAGTCTTGCTATTAGTAGTCATGTGAATTTGGTATTCATTCGATATTTTGATGAGATGTATGTTGTCTTTCCTCTAATGGTGTTATGTGAACGTCGACTACATGATACTTCACCATTATTTGGGCCTAGAGGAAGGCATTGGGAAGTAATAAGTAGATGATGGGTTGCTAGAGTGACAGAAGCTTAGACCCTAGTTTATGTGTTGCTTCGTAAGGGGCTGATTTGGATCCATATGTCTAATGATGTGGTTAGGTTTACATTAATACTTCTTTTTTAGTTGCGGATGCTTGCAATAGGGGTTAATCATAAGTGGGATGCTTGTCCAAGTAAGGGCAGTACCCAAGCACCGGTCCACCCACATATCAAATTATCAAAGTACCGAACGTGAATCATATGAGCGTGATGAAAACTAGCTTGACCATAATTCCCATGTGTCCTCGGGAGCGCTTTTCTCATTATAAGAAATTGTCTAGGATTGTCCTTTGCTACAAAAAGGATTGGGCCACCTTGCTGCACTTTATTTACTTTCATTGCTTGTTACCCATTACAATTTATTTTATCACAAAACTATCTGTTACCTACAATTTCAGTGCTTGCAGAGAAAACCTTACTGAAAACTGCTTGTCATTTGCTTCTGCTCCTCGTTGGGTTCGATACTCTTACTTATCGAAAGGACTACGATAGATCCCCTATACTTGTGGGTCATCAGAGGTCCATATGGGGCAAGGAGGACGCGAAAGCCGCGAGTCTGGGCATCCCAGACCCCTTGGCGGAGTTCACTGTCCCGCAGGAGCGTGACGTCCTTAGGGCCCGGCACCGTTGGGACCCAGTGAAGAAGGTTTTAGAGACGAACGCAGTCACGAGGAGTTCATGAGACTGCTAGTAATTTTAGTTTCTGATCAATTCGACTAAAGTTAGTCATATTTGTAAATGATCCTTGTGCCTTTTGCAGAGAGAGCAGCACAGGATTGCGGCCGAAAGCGACTCGCCGTCTGAGGCGTTGGCGAGGCCCAAGTGGGACACTCCATTTAACCTGGTGTTGATCATATTGAAAGGACTCCCGATGGAGACTCGACCGTCGTATGGACGCGTGCACGGTGTCGGAGATGGTGCCACATGGAAGAAGTACTATCGTGAGACCACTGAGGAGAGAAAGGAAAGACGGAGGTGAACTGAAGAAAACATCGACAAGAAGGTTGAGATTGTGGATGAGAAGAAATCATCTGAGACAGTCACAACAGCGGTAGCTGCCGCAAAACAGGTGCTTGTAGATATGTCTACTACCTTGGTCCCGGCCGTTTTCAATTGGAGCAGGCAAAATCCAGAAAAAAATGCAACGGACTTTTCCCTTGCCGACTTCTTCGGGAGCAGCTCGACTAGCGTTGCACCAGCACCTGCAGCTGCACCTGCTCCCGCACCGGCTCCCACACTGGCTCCCGCATCGTCTCCTGCACCTGCTCCCGCACCAGCTCCTGCACCTACTCCGGTACCGGCTCCGGCACCGGACGTTCTTGGTGGTGCTTCGTCTTTGGCCGAGCTTGACGCCCTCACGGTATCTGTCACACCGGCCCTCTTCAATAAATGTATAATCTCCTGTTTTCGTTGCCTTTCGAATGTCTCACGTCGCAGACTTTTCTTTGCAGGCCGACAAAACCCTGTGCACCATATTGTACACCATCGACGACCAGAAGGTGGACATGGGGAAGGCGACAATAATGGAGCCTAAGGAACCATTGTTCCACAGCCGGCCGATCCCCCCGGACGTCTTCAAGGTTTCCATGGCCAGTGTCAAACCGGTCCACGAGAATTTGGCTCCTCTGGTACTAGTGGGGGATGAAGACGAGACCCCGCGGCGGCTTGGTTATTGTTGCAATGGGTGGGTCCTTTTGTGGCCAAAGAGTCTGCTTCGTCTGGAGGCGGCCGAGTGCACACCCACGAGCACGCAGTTAGGTATGAGCATCAACACCTCACCTACCCAATTAGCGTCGGTTGTCGTGCTGGGTGATAGCGAAGGCGGTGAGGAAGAGGATCCATTAGTCGCTGGTGACGTTGCCATAGATGAGGATGAGGATGACGATAACACTCAACAGTATGTCAATACTGGCCGCTACATAGGGTTTGAGCATCATGAGTCGGTGCCTGAATTGCCCCCTCCGGAGTCTGAACGTATTATGGACAACCTTCCGGTACCAAAGAAGTCTAGGAAGAGACTGAGGAAAGGCAACAAAGTTTCATCTATGATCCAGCCGCCTCAGCAGCTTCGGGTTCAAGACCGTATAGATATCCCCGGTGCGGCAAAATGACATATCACCGGTGAACCAATCCTACCTAAAGCAGCGATAGGGGACAAATTCGGCGATGTAAGGAGACTTCATGACGATGTGCTGCGGATAGAGAAAGGCCTCCTTGCCTCAAAAAATCCAGGATACCCACTCTACGTGGTTAACGTGCCACGGCAGTTATCATACATCGACACATTCGCCGCGGAGAAGTTCTTCCTTCGATTCAATTACATCTTCGACATGTTTCACTGGAAGAAGCTGGATTTTCCATTTGTCTGCCTTTATGCCTTGCACATGAACTACCTCATCGGGGTTGAGCGGATACCTTTTATCTATGTCGCTAACCCGTACTTCATGCACGAGGGCTTCTTGGCAGTCTGCGCACTGTGAATACGTGAGGGACTACCTCATCAATTTCATGCTCGCCAATAAGGACAAGGAGGCGATTCTCGTGCCTTATCATCCCTTGTAAGTCATCCACGCGGATATCCTTCCTTTGATTTCAATCTTTCATTTGCACGGTGGAGGCTAATTAATTTGAGGTGTACTTATTTTGTTCAACGGCAGGCGCGCCGTCCTCATCATCCTCTACCCCCGATACTCCGACACTCTTTACTTGGACTCGTCGAAGAACATTACCAAAAAGGATTACAACCACATCAAGTCTGTTCTCGATAGTGCTATTTTTACTGCGTCAAATGGGGTGGAGAGGTCAACAACAAGAAGACAAGGGACGGCAGGCCCGCCTTCAGCCATAAGACCGACTTCTGCTGCATCCAGCAACCGAGTGCTTCCCTTAATGATGGATTCTATGTCCTACACCACATGTTGGAGCACAGACAGCATCACCAGAACCTACGCATGTCACCTAGATCCGGTGATGCCCATATTGTGCAATGGACAAAGGACTTAGGAGATATCGACGATCATCGACTTCGAGCTGAGTTCTATCACATCCAGCGCGAACTTGCCCAAATCATCATGAAGGAGGTCATCGAAAAAACAAGGATGTTCTACGAAGAAGGACAAATGTCGCGGGAAGACGTCCAAACATGCGTAGCCTCTCAGCATCTCGACATGAAGCCTTTCATTAAGCTCGGGGTCTATCTCCCTGACATGGATGGATGGCACGACATGTTCGAGTGATTGTCGATATATGACAATGTGTCCGTTTAGTCCATACTTTTTGTATGACAAAACTTTGAGTTATGCACGGCGAAACTTTATTTGTGATGTAATTAAACCATCCTCCTCGACTAGCGAAGATCACTCTAGTTAGGGCATTTTGGGTACGATGAACTTTGTTATTTATGCTTATGATATGTTGCTTCTATTTTTGCCAAGTCTGTCTCTTTCGGTTTCTCAACTATATATGTTGCATATCATTGACTCATGTGACGATGCAGGTGCATAGATCATCGATGGCTAAGAAGTGCTATGCCAGGAGTATAAGACGAGTGGCCGGAGTGAAAGGCCCAGGTGTACCGGTTTCTGGTTTCCGAGCGACAGCCAATAGTTAGTTTAGGTTCATGCTAATGCGAGAGAGGGATACGAACTCATGTACTGCATAGCTCCGCTCTCACTCATAGTGATAGCTCTTCTCGCGTATATCATTGTTTAGATGGATGACGATGTAGTTGCAAGTAATCGAGACTTGTATCGCTATTTTCGAGATGATGATGAGAGACCACTTTGTGTTGGATGATGATTATGATGATGACATGATTTGATGAGACTATTTTGTCATGACCCAAGGAGAAGGAGGGGAGAAAAGGGGATTGAGATCGGATCGGAGGGGAGGAAAGCAGAGGATGAGGAGAGAGAGCTTGACGAAGGGGAAAGGAGATTCAATTCTAATCACTCGCTGCCTCACGCGTTCCTTCACCGTACATTAAGTAGCTGTCCCCACTGGGCTCATCCTGGGCTACGACCCAACACACTCACATGGCCTCCGGCCCAAACACAACACACACACTAGTTGCGGTTCAGTTAACAGTAGTTCCGAACTGCACTTGCAGTCCGCTGCAGATCGTCATCTACAGGCGTGACATTGCCCCCGTCTTGAGAAGAAGCTCCTTCCCAGATGCAGGCCGATGGGTAGCGCTCCCTTAAGGTGGCATAGTCTTCCCAGGTTGTGGCTGTTGGGGACCGATTGGACCACTGCACTTGTAGCTGGATTACTGGCGCATCTCCTTTCTTCATCATACGACGCTCCACAATGGCCACTGGTTCCGTCTCACTGGTGACCAAGTCCGGCACCTGCGGCAGCTCGGAGAAGACGGGGGTGTAATCAGGGGTGTACGGCTTCAGCTGAGAAACATGAAATACCGGATGGATTCGGCTGTCGGCTGGAAGATGAAGACGATATGCTAGGTTGCCGATCCGTTCGGTCACCATGAACGGCCCGTAGAACTTGTAGGAGAGCTTCCGGCAAGGGCGATTCACAACCGACGACTGGGCATACGGTTGCAGCTTTAGCAGCACTTGCTCGCCGATGTCGAACGCGCGCTCGGCACGGTGGCGATCAGCCTGCTTCTTGAAACGCGACTGAGCGTGAGCAAGCTGAGCACGGAGGCGTTCAGTGTGTGCTGCCCAGTCCACCTCCTCCGCAGGTGCGCCCGGGGTTGAGTCGGCGCTGAAGTGAGGTAAACCACCCAGGTTGGGGTCAACGCCGTAGAGCGCTCTGAACGGCGAGCACTTGAGAGACGCGTGGTGTGTGGAGTTATACCAGAACTCTGCTGCCGGAAGCCACTTGCGCCATCGCCTCGGGTTGTCGTGGACGGCGCATCGCAGGTACATCTCCAGACACTGGTTGACCCGCTCCGTCTGGCCGTCCGTCTGGGGGTGGTAGGCGGTGGAGTAGAGGAGCTTGGTGCCGGCCGCAGTGAGCAGTTCTCGCCACATTGCACTGGTGAAGATCTTGTCGCGATCGGAAACGATGGAGCGAGGGACGCCGTGCAGCTTTATGACGTGCTCCCAGAACGCGCGGGCCACCTGCGCCGCCGTGAAGGGGTGATGGAGTGGCACGAAGTGCGCGAACTTGGTGAGTCGGTCGACGACGACCAAGATGGAGTCGCAGTCTTCAGACTTGGGTAGACCCTCGACGAAGTCCATGGTCACATCTTGCCATGGCGCGTCCGGAATCGGCAGGGGTTGAAGCTTGCCGGCCGGGTGCAAGTTCTCATGCTTGGCGTGTTGGCAGATGTCGCACTGACGAACGAAGTCTTCCACGGTGCGCTTGAGGCCGGGCCAGGCAAAGAGCTTGCGTACTCTGTGGTAAGTGGCTGTGGCTCCCGAGTGGCCCCCGGCCGCGCTGTGATGAAGCGCGGCGATGAGCTTGGTCTGGAGTGCGGAGTTGGCGCCGATCCACAGGCGGCCGCGCTGACGTATTACTCCATTCTGCAGTGCCCGGCCTTGATCGTCCTCGCCCACAACTGCCAGCTTGGCGAGCAGCTCTTGTGACTCCGGGTCAGTCTCGTAGGAGTTCGCCACCTCTTGCAGCCACTGGGGTTGGCACATGGACAGCGCGTCGAGCTCCAGCAGATGGCCGACGCGAGACAGTGCATCAGCGGCGCCGTTGTCGACACCTTTCTTGTAACGGAAGGAGAATTGGAGGCCAACCATCTTTGACATAGCCTTGCGTTGCAGATCGGTGACCAGCTGCTGATCGCCCAATGCGCACAAACTTTTGTGATCGGTGACAATCTCGAACGGGGCACGTTGCAGGTACGGTCGCCACTTGTCGACGGCCATCATCACGGCGAGGAATTCTTTTTCGTATGTGGAGAGCGTCTGATTCCACACACCGAGAGCCTTGCTGAGGTAGGCGACAGGGTGGCCATCTTGGGTGAGCACCGCGCCCATGCCCGTGTCACAGGCATCCGTTTCGATGGCGAACGGCCGTGTGAAGTTGGGAAGGGCCAAAACCGGCGTGCTCGTCATCGCCTGCTTGAGCATGTCGAACGCTCGCTGAGCCGTGTCGCTCCAAACAAACCCTTTCTTCGAGAGAAGCTGTGTCAGAGGCTTGGCGATGATGCCATAGTGAGGAACGAACTTGCGGTAATAGCCTGTCAATCCCAAGAATCCCCGCAGCTCGGTTGGTGTCGAGGGCACGGGCCAGGCCTGCATAGCACTGGTCTTGCTTGTGTCTGTGGCAACGCCGTCTTGTGAGATCACATGCCCGAGGTACTCAGTACTGGTTTGCGCGAACGAACACTTGCTGGCCTTGGCAAACAGCTGGTGCTCACGAAGGAGGTCCAAGGTGAGGCGCAGGTGTTGTTCGTGTTCCTGCAGGTCGAAACTGAAAATCAAGATGTCATCCAGGAAAATGATTATGAACTTACAGACATAACGGCCGAAGACTGTGTTCATCAGGCACTGAAACGTGGCTGGCGCGTTGCACAATCCGAATGGCATGACGCAAAAATGGTAATGGCCGTGATGAGTCTTGAAAGCAGTTTTTTCTTCGTCTTCTTCCCTCATGCGGATTTGGTGATATCCCGCGCGCAAGTCGATCTTGGAGAAGTACTTGGCCCCGGCCAATTCGTCGAGCAGTTCATCGACCACAGGAAGTGGAAATTTGTTTTTCACTATTGCTGTGTTCAGGCGTCGAAAATCAACACAAAAGCGCCAGCTGCCATCCTTCTTTTTCACCAATAGCACTGGTGCAGCGTAGGGACTCATGCTGTGCGCGATGAGACCTGAGTCGAGCATCTCTTGAACTTGCCGTTCAATTTCATCCTTCTGCACCGGCGAGTAGCGATACAGCTTTGTGTTGATCGGCGTAGTGCCTGGTTCCAGGTTGATGCTGTGATCGTATTGGCGACGTGGGGGTAGGGTGGTTGGTTCTGCAAACACATCTTGATACTCGCGCAGAACCTTCTGAATGTTGGCGGGGACAGGTGCAGATGGTGGTTCATCAGTTTTCTCCACAGTGACCAGAGCCGCTGTCCAAATATCGTTGGCCATTTCCATTCTGTGTAGCTCATAAGCATCTAGCTCTGCAATTGGAGGCCTATTGGTGTTTTTGATCCCTTGGAGTTTCACAGCCTTGCCCTCGGTGTCAAACTGAATCGTCTTCAGTTCCCAGTGGCACAACATCGGACTGTGGGCAGAGAGCCAGTCCATTCCCAGTACGCCATCGTAGGCACTCAGTTGCAATACCCGAAGATCAGTGTGGAAGGTGTGACCGGGCACTTGCCAGGCCAGTTTGCGCACCATTTTGTTGCATAGCAGTCGTTGCCCATTGGCCACCCGAACGGACACAGGAGGCAGATCTTCGGACTTGGCAGCAATCCGGGCAGTGAAGTGTTCACTAATGAAACTGTGGGAACTCCCGGAGTCGACTAACAGCAGCATGACCTGATCGCCTACTCGAGCGCGTAGGCGAAGTGTAGATGGCCCTTCCTCGCCGGACATGGCATGCTGGCTCAGTGAACAGCATTCGGGTTCCTGTTGAGCTGGTGCATCCAACAACTGTAGGGTGTGCACCGTGTCGTCGGACAGGATTTCTCCGAATTCCCCCACTTCAATCATCAGAATCTGCCCCGTGCGTTTGCACTGATGCTCGCGGGAGTACTTATCCCCACAACAGAAGAACAAGCCATTAGCTCTTCGGAATTCTCGTAGTTGTCGTTCCCGAGCAAAATCATCGTTCGCTAGCCGCGGTTGCGCTGGTTCTGGCCGGGCTGGAATGATGGCTGCTGTAGATGCTTGTGGAGGTGGGCGACCCACTGGCACGATCCGTTGGCGTTGTGTGCGTTGCCGCTCCAACTCCTCTTCCTGAATCCTTGCAAACACCGCTGCTCGAGTGATACTGGAGGGGGCCTGAAGGCGGACGCCCATCCGGAGTTCATCCTTGAGGCCCAGCAGGAACTGTGAGATGAAAAACTGCGGACTCAAGTGCGGATCCAGAGACAGCAGGTGATACATCGATGTCTCGAACTGCTGGCGATACTCTTGCACGCTCCCAGTCTGACGCAATTGCACTAGCTGATGCATCTGCGCTTCGAATTCTTCAGGTCCAAACTCTGCTTCCACTGCGGTTCTGAAGGCGGGCCACGACAGAGCAGGGTGCGTCTGTTTGTACGCCTGAAGCCACATGGCCGCAAGCCCATCCATATACAGGCCGGCGGTGGCGACCCAACTGTGCTGAGGCACCCGGTAGAGCTCGAAGTAAGAGAGACACCGCTCCAGCCAGATGCGCGGCGCGTCGCCGTCGAAACGGGGGAAGTCATGCTTGGGTGGCTTGGTGTACTGCTCGGCGCCCCGCTCGTACGCCGTGGGAGAGTTTTGCAGCAGCAGGGGCGGCCCGTGGTTGACGAGCCGGGTGAACGGCAGCTGCGCTGCGCCCTCCGTGTAGAGTGGTGGTGGCGGGGGTGGACGGGTCATCGTAGGCGGAGGTGGTGGCGCGGGGTGGAAGGGGCCTGAGGTCGTCGACGCTCCGGACCCAGATGCCCCGAGATGGCCTGTCGCGGCGGGATCGACAGGCGGAGGGGATTTGCGGGCCTCATCCACATCCGCCTGCGTCAGATCGATCTGCTTCGCCAAGTGCTTGAGCTCGTTGGAGACTTGGTCGTTGTAGGCGACTTGTGCGTGGTGGCGCTCGTCGGCGGTCTTCTGGTGGTCGTCGAGGCGGCGCAGGATGGTCTCGAGGAGGCCCTGCATCTTGTCGGTGGTTTCCGTCATCGCCTCCAGCACGCGGCGGGTCTGCGCGGAGGGCTTGGACGGTGTCGTGGTCGCGATCCAAGTCAAAGCGAACCCCAAGTAGGATTTCGGGCGAGCGCGCCGGGGCGGCTCGCACCTAGCTCGGTGGGTGTTACCGCCTGATCGAGGAAGCGGCGACGGCGACGGGTGGTGGCGGAAAAAATTTCGGGAAGGCTCTGATTACCAGATTGTCATGACCCAAGGAGAAGGAGGGGAGAAAAGGGGATTGAGATCGGATCGGAGGGGAGGAAAGCAGAGGATGAGGAGAGAGAGCTTGACGAAGGGGAAAGGAGATTCAATTCTAATCACTCGCTGCCTCACGCGTTCCGTCACCGTACATTAAGTAGCTGTCCCCACTGGGCTCATCCTGGGCTACGACCCAACACACTCACATGGCCTCCGGCCCAAACACAACACACACACTAGTTGCGGTTCAGTTAACAGTAGTTCTGAACTGCACTTGCAGTCCGCTGCAGATCGTCATCTGCAGACGTGACATATTTGTATGTATATGCTATGATTACATTTGTATATGTATGATAAGCTAAACATTATTGTATAAAGCCTATTCAGATACAAAACAAATATGCAGAAAAAAACAGAAACTAATAAAACTAGTAGTAGCGAGGGGAACAAAGTTAGCAGTAGTGCTCCCTTACCAGTAGCGCTTCCTGCTAAAAAGCACTACAGATATTAGCAGCAGCGCTCTGCACTAAAGTGCGCTACTGCTAGCCATGTATAGCAGTAGCATGGGATGCAGGTGCTACTGCTACACGTTAGCTGTAGTGCCTTATCAGTAGCGCGTCGTCCCACGCTACTGGTAGCCAAAATACCCGTGCTACTGCTAGGGTTTTCCCTAGTAGTGTGACCGATGTGGAAATCTGTGGAGGGGGGTGATGTCTACTACACAACCTTCTTCTTGTAGACGTTGTTGGGCCTCCAAGTGCATAGGTTTGTAGGACAGTATCAAATTTCCCTCAAGTGGATGACCTAAGGTTTATCAATCAATGGGAGGCGTAGGATGAAGATGGTCTCTCTCAAACAACCCTGCAACCAAATAACAAAGAGTCTCTTGTGTCCCCAACAAACCTAATACAACGGCAAATTGTATAGCAGCACTAGTTCAGCGAAGAGATGGTGATACAAGTGCAATATTGATAGTATATATAGGTTTTTGTAATCTGAAAATATGAAAACAGTAAGGTAATTAATGATAAAAGTGAGCGTAAACGGTATTGCAATGGTAGGAAACAAGGCATAGGGTTCATACTTTCACTAGTGCAAGTTCTCTCAACAATAATAACATACTTGGATCATATAACTATCCCTCAACATGCAACAAAGAGTCACTCCAATGCCACTAATAGCGGAGAACAAACGAAGAGATTATGGTAGGGTACGAAACCACCTCAAAATTATCCTTTCTTATCTATCTATTCAAGAGTCCGTAGTAAAGTAACACAAAGCTATTCTTTTCGTTCAATCTATCATGGATTTCATACTAGAATAACACCTTAAGACACAAATCAACCAAAACCCTAATGTCACCTAGATACTCCATTGTCACCTCAAGTATCCGTGGGCATGATTATACGATATGCATCACACAATCTCGGATTCATCTATTCAACCAACACAAAGTACTTCAAAGATTGCCCCAAAGTTTCTACCGGAGAGTTAAGACGAAAACGTGTGCCAACCCCTATACATAGGTTCATGGGCGGAACCCACAAGTTGATCACCAAAACATGCATCAAGTGGATCACGTGATATCCCATTGTCACCAAAGATAAGCACGGCAAGACATACATCAAGTGTTCTCAAATCCTTAAAGACTCAATCTGATAAGATAACTTCAAAGGGAAAACTCAATTCATCACAAGAGAGTAGAGGGGGAGAAACATCATAACATCCAACTATAATAGCAAAGCTCGCGATACATCAAGATCGTGCCATAGAGAGAACAGGAGAGAGAGAGAGAGAGAGATCAAACACATAGCTACTGGTACATACCCTCAGCCCCGAGGGTGAACTACTCCCTCCTCATCATGGAGAACACCGGAATGATGAAGATGGCCACCGGTGAGGGATCCCCCCCTACGGCAGGATGCCGGAACGGGCTCCCGAGAGGTTTTTCGTGGCTACAGAGGCTTGTGGCGGCGGAACTCCTGTCGGCGTTCTAGGAACGGGGGTCCCCAGACTTGCCTGCCTGCGGCCTGCAGCGTGGCTCAAGTGGGGGCCCAGTGCAGCCCAGCTCCATCAACTCAAGATCAAGACCCTCGTGAGGGGCCAAGCCTCGCGGGGCGGATGATAGGGAGCTTCCTCAGGAGCACCCTCCCCAGACAGGCTCGTGAGGAGGCGGAGAGATCAAGGCAGGGTACCTCCCGAGGGGCCCGTGATGCAAGCCATGATGATCGAGGACCAGGCGGGTGCCGGTCTGCGCAGTGTCCTTGTTTCCCTTTCGGTGCAAAGGGGGCAAGCACAGGCCAAGGCATCAGGCAAAGGTTACCGTTTCGGTGCAACAAGACCAAGACCAGCAGAACGGCTGGATGGAGGTCATCGTGGAGCCCAGGGCGGCGTCACCGTCAGGACCTTTGGCAGCCGAAGACCAACTTTAGTCAGGATAAGTGTACCAGATGTTCCCCTTCAAAATGGCCAATTGTTGGCGCCCTTCCCGCTCATTATTTGGGGAGAGGCCCAGGGCCTCCGCCTATAAATAGGACTAGCCACCCACGGGGTAGAGGCATCTAGATCATCTAGAGATCGACCAGCGAGAGAGAGAGAAGCGATTGAACTTGCCGAAGCAGTTCATCGCACCAGCTCAAGAACAGCCCCTCGTGAGGCTGTTCTCCCTTTGTACTGTTCATCATCAGCCCCTGAGGCAATCCACCACACCACACACTGGAGTAGGGTATTACACCATAATGGTGGCCTGAACCAGTATAAATCTCGTGCCCCTTGTGTGTTGATCTTTCTTGCTTAGATCTTTGCGAAACTTCGAGACGTGAGCTGGTAGGGGAGAGATCTTCGTGCGCACCCTAGTATTCGAACCTCAAGGGTCTGCCGGAACCTGAAATCCGACATTTGGCGTGCCAGGTAGGGGTGCACCGGAATCTTTTCTTCCGCTAGTCATGTCTGATCTTCTACCGTGACCATGGCTGATGCTCGCCGAGCCCGTGTCGAGTGTCGGGCTGCTCTCGCCACCCGCGTCGCCCAGACAGCACCCGTCGATGGACACCCCCATCGTTCTCCGTCGCCTGCCGCCAACGCCGCCACTGGACCAGCGGGGAACGAGCAGCAGGCCTTGTCCCTTCATCCTTCAGTGCGGCGCGATGGCCGCACCGCCACCCCGTCGCTGACTCCAGCCGGTTCGTCGTCCCATGCCCGTCGCGCCCCCGCGGACGCGCACGCCGCGCTTCTCCTAGCGTGTGAGCTCCTGCACTACCGCCCAGTCGACGACCTCTACAAGGACTGGCCCGCCCGCATCACCGAGCTCGTCAGCACCACAGGGGGCTCTCCCATGCCGTCCCTCTTGCTGCCTCGCCGTCCATCCTATGCAGGAGGTGAGGAGCAAGAGGTGCCTCCACCACCTCCTCCCCAAGAAGGCGCCCTGGCTCCTAGGCGCACGGCCCCGGGTCGATACCCGCCGTGTCCGGCGCCTGCGTGACAAGAAAGGAGCTGCCAAGAGATGTCTCGCCCCCAAGAAGGTGCTCGCGTGCTCCCAGCACCAGTGCGCCATGACCGCATCCCTGCACCGCCACGTCAAGACCCAACGTTGCTCCAGGCAGCAGCGCGTGGGAATCCCCAGGAGCAAGCCCCACCTCAGCAGAGAGCTCCGGTGGCCACTGCAGGCTGTCACGCTTTCACCTCCGAGCTGCGCAGCGTCGCGTGGCCCGACAAGTTCAAGCCAGACCTGCCTCTGGGCTACGACGGCACTGTGGACCCTGCGGAGTTCCTCCAGCTCTACGAGCTAGGCATCGAGGCTGCCAACGGGGACAACAAGGTCATGGAGATTTGGTTTCCCATGGCACTCAAGGACGGTGCCCGCACCTGGCTCCTGAACCTGGCCCCAGGCATGATCTCCTCCTGGGACGAGATGCGCACCCGCTTCATTGCCAACTTCCAAGGCACCCGCGATCGGCCCCCGGCTATGAGCGACCTGCGCCGCATCAAGCAACAGCCGGGAGAGACCCTGCAGAAGTACATCCAGCGCTTCAACAACGCCCGCCTCAAGATTCCCAAGGTGACTGAGGAGGCCATCATTTCAGCCTTCTCCGACAGCGTGCGCGACATCAAGATGAAGGAAGGGCTAGCAATCCATGAAGACTTGTGCACATCACTAGAGCTGTTCAACATGGCTACCAAGTGCGCCAGGGCTGAGGAAGGGTGCCTCTCCCTCCTCGAGCTCCTGGCTGCCGACCTAGAAGAGAAGAAGCCCAAGGTCAAGGACGTGAAGCGCAAGGAGGCTGCTGTGCTCGCAGCAGAGCCGAACACCAAGCAAGGCAGGGATCAGCCTGAGTCATCCAAGGGCAGCCGGTACTATGTGTACCACGACCTCCACACACACAACACCAATGAATGTCAGGAGCTCAGCGCCTTGCGAGATGGACGTATCGGCCGACGCCCCGAGCACAACGACCGGGGCTATGGCCGAGGAGGAGGAAGAGGTGGAGGACGATGGGAAGACCGTGGCCCTCGCCAAGGGTGGCGTGACCGGCCTCGCGAGGACCGCTGGGAGGATCAGCCTTGCGAGGGAGGTTGGAGGGATCAGCCTCGTGAGGACTGCCCTCAAGGCAACACATGCCTCCCTACTCTGCTACCACCGCTAAGGAGGAATGAAGACCATCACCAGGACGAGGGGGCTGGGGGCTTCTAGGAGCCGCGTGCAATCGCTTGCATCCTGGGCGGCGCTCAGGCCCCAGCCTCTCAGCGCATCTTCAAGTAGTTTGCTCGCGAGGTGAATGCAGTCCTCCCCAAGCTTGAGGCCACGCGCCCACTCAGGTGGTCTGCGTGCGCTATCACGTTCAGCTCAGAGGATCAGCTCAAGTGTGCGGCAATGGCTGGGGTCCTCCCGATGCTTTGTTCCCTAGTCATCAGCAATGTGCAAGTCACCATTACCCTCATCGACAGCGGAGCTGGGCTCAACGTCCTGTCCGTCGAAACGTTCAACAATCTCCAAGTGCCATACGATCAGCTTCAGCCAACCAAGCCTTTCTCAGGAGTCACTGATGGTTCAACTGTTCCGATAGGGCAAGTTCGTCTTCCCATCACCTTTGGGCAGCGCAACAATTACCGCACCGAGCTCATTGACTTCGGCATCGCTCACATCCGCCTACCATACAATGCCATCCTCGGGTACCCAGCTCTAACCAAGTTCATGGCAGTGACTCACCATGGCTACAATGTCCTCAAGATGCCAGGAAGCGGTGGAATCATCACAATGCCTTGCGAGGAGAGGGATGCAGTGTGTTCTCTTGAGCGTGCCTTCCAGGCCGCGGCAATTGAAGACCCAGATCACAGGAGCGGGAGACTCCCCGAGGCAGTTCCTAAGAAGAAGAAGGCTTCACCTGGCCCAAAAACTCACAAGGCAGGCCACTCCGGAGGCGTTGCGTCAGGATCCGCGCCTGTCCAAGGGGCGCCATCATCTATCGCATAGGAAGGCGCACCCGACGCCCTCCTCAGGCAGGGCTCGAGGGCTCTCTTCTGGAGGGCCACCGACCTCGCCAAGGTCATGAGGGAGGCGCTCGAGCACCACTTGGAGGCGTGCTTCAAGGCATGCTTCCCTCAGGAAGGTATAAGGAAAGGAAGGCAAAACCCCCAGGAGTTCATCGCGAGGAACATTCAGGAGCTACAGGAGTCGAGAGTCATGCGTGGCAGTCGCCACCTACCCTCTGTAGCCCGACATCCCGGCGAGGATGGTGGGCTGCGCGTCTGCATCGACATATCAGGGATCAACCGAGCCGCGTCTCAGGAGCGCCTCTGGCCTTCACGGGTGGGGCGCTATGAGGGTCCACCTCACAGCTACGTTCGCATGCCCTTCGGCCTGCCGAACGCGGCTGCTGCCCACCAGCGCCTGACGAGGGGCGTCCTGGAAGCTCAGGTGGTCAGGCACCACGCGTTCCTTGAGGAGATGGAGATGTACCTCGAGGAGCCGCCCGGACCCTCAGAGCCTCCCGAGGCTCAAGTCTCCGAGGGCTCATGAGGGTTGGCTGCTTCACCGCGCGTTGACAGCTACTCCAACACTCGCTCTGCAATGGTACCCGGTGACATCTTTTTAGGTTTTCTCTTTAGCTAGGAGCGCCCGCAGGGCCGCATCATTCCCAGGTCACGTGGGTCCGTCCCTGCGACATGTATCCATTTTTCTTATGTTTTTCATCTGCTTTGTTGGGGGCGCCCCTCGGGCTGCATTATCCCCAGGCCGCTCGGGCTAGACCCAGTGGCGTTTACTTCTCCGCATCTACCTATATGAATTCGCACCTCCAAGCCCAACCTGGCCCTCATGATTACCATCTGCTGCTTATCGCGGGCCTCTCCACTCATATGCAAAGCGCTTGCGCGTTAAAAGGGGGCCACCTGAGCATCGCGACTCACGGGCTCTTACTGGCTCTCCAGCCCTCACCCCCTGGCCTTGACCCACGCCATCGCGACCTGTCATACCAGTGGCGGCTGAGCTCGCTCGAGAGCCGGGACCTGAGGACGCAGAGCATTTGCATTCTAACCACCCTGCAGGAACACACCATTGATAAAGGCCCAGAGCCAGGCGCAACCCGCCTCGAGGTAGGGCGTCGTGAGTCCCGCGCTGGCTCACGGGTGCCCAGATACACCTCTCCTAGCCCTATCGTGCCGGCCACGTGTCAGGGCGGGGCTATGCACGCCCTGGGGGCTCCTTCCAGAGGGGAGCCCCGTCCCACGTACCAGTGGAAGCACCATGCTCCGCGCTGGATGACGACACTGCCGAGGAGCAGCTATGCCCATACACATACGGAAGCGCTATGCTCCGCGCTGGTGATAAACAACTGAGTGTATCAACCTCAGGGAGCCCAGAGCTCAGTGTCTGGCACCATCGCAATGCCTCCCCTCAGGAGCACCGCGCGAGGGGGCTGGACACGGGGGATGCGCCCGGGCTACGCCCAAATGCATGCTACCTAGCCAGGTCCCTCGGACCTGGTCGTCGCGCGCCTCCCCCCAAGCGGAGCCAAGGTACGAAGACTCGTGTGCGCGTCAAGGGGGACTCCTGAGCATCGCGACTCAGGAGCCTAACTGGTAACATAGCCCCTCACTCCTTAGTCCCGTCCTGGTTTCCGGTCGGGGCTAACGGCGGCTGAGGTATGCGCGGGGCCGGGCCCTGCCAACGTAGAACGACAAATCCACTCCTACGCCTCCCTTCCCTACTTGTTGTTCGCGCGTCAAGGGGGACTCCTGAGCATCGCGACTCAGGAGCCTAACTTGCCACGTAGCCCCTCACTCCTTAGTCCCGTCCTGGTTTCCGGTCGGGGCTAACGGCGGCTGAGGCATGCGCGGGGCCGGGCCCTGCCGACGTAGAACACAGGCAAATAGGAGGGAAAATGCAAATCCTAAGGAATTCAAAAGCAAATATTACAAGCCATAGAGTGTTTTCACAACACCAAACACAAGTTTAAACGCCTCCACCAGGCATGGTGCATGTTTCAGGAATTAAAACAGGGCAAAGGATGCAAGGGGGTCACTTTCCAGTGGCGCTGCCGCCTGCGGTGGAGCCACGCTGGGAAGCTCTGCCTCCTGAAGCCACAGAACTGGTGGCGTCACGTCTAGGCAAGATGCTGAAGGCGCGGAACTTCCCCAGCAAAACCTCGGCTCGGCCCTTCACGGCCTTAGCAGCAGCGGCGGCAAGGTTGCCACTCATGGGTTCCATCAGGCTGTCGAGGTCGACGTTAGGGTCGCGAAGGTAGATGTCGCTAAGGACGCGCGTCAGCGCGGCAGACGACAGGGCACGCGCCTTGGCCTCTGTCGTGGGACCAAGACCGTCCGCAGCATCTTCAAGCGCACGGACCAGGAAGGGAAGCAGCTCGGCAGGGCCATCCTCTTCGACAGCCAACAGGTCCTGTAAGCCACTCTCATAGAGCGTCTTCAGCGCAGCGCGAGCCTTCTCCTCCAGCTCGGCAAAGGCCACCCGGTCCTCGGCCAGGACCTTTGCCTTGCGGTCTAGCTCGGCCCTCTCCACCTTCAGCGCCTGCTCCAGAGTCTCCAACTGGCCACGATGGTCAACAAGCTCGGCATCCCGGTCTTTGACAGCAGCCTTCCGAGCCTTCATCCCCTCCTCCTTCTCCTGGTGGATGCGGACCTCCTTCGCGAGCTCCTCGCGCAGGTCTTGCATCTCGGCCTCCAACGCCTTATAGCGGCACTGTGCATCCGCAGCTTCGCCTTGGGCAGCATCGCGAGCAGCCTTAGCCTGGCGGGCGGCTTGCTTTTCCTCGTCGGAGGCGGACGCAGCCTGCCTCAGCACCTCTCGGACAGAGACAGCGGAGCGGGCCCAGCCGAAGGCTAACTCCAGGCGCCCGACCACTAGGCAGGGGTCTGCGCTCTGGAGATCCTCCCGAAACCGGCTCAGTTCATCGGTGGCCTAGTCCAAGACAGCGGAGGGATCAGAAGAGACGGGAGCTGGTTGAGCAGGCGGAGAGGACATCAGCTTGATCACGGCTTGGCAGGAAGGAGCCTCCCAGGCCATGGGCATCTCAGCAGCAGCACCAAGCCTAGGCCCCTCCAAGTTCAGTGGGACCACGAGGGCTGACTCCTCGCCAGAGTGCCCCTGCTAGGCTCGCAAGGACGATCGGGCAGGGGAAGCGTGGGCCTCGGTGCCTCCTTTCCCCATAGAAGAAGGTGCTGCCTTGGCAGGCGAGCTCGCCTCAAGCGGGGCCGCAGAAGCCCCCCTCAACCTCTTCGCCTCAAGTGCAGGTCTGGTCAAGGA